>NW_016691617.1:3174-4442 GCF_001604755.1 Lepidothrix coronata | reverse complement strand
CAGGTTCAGCAGCACCTTCAGGGCGGCCAAAGGGGCCGAGAGCCAGAGCCCCGCCCGGGCCAGCCCGGGGCCTCCTGGGAACACTGCGGGACCAGCACGGACCAGTCAGGACCAGTACAGACCAGTCAGGACCAGTATAGACCAGTATAAACCAGTATAAACCAGTATAAACCAGTAACACCCAGAGCCCCGCCCGGGCCAGCCCGGGGCCTCCTGGGAACACTGCGGGACCAGGGCGGACCAGTCAGGACCAGTACGGACCAGTATAGACCAGTCAGGACCAGTATAGACCAGTATAAACCAGTATAAACCAGTACGGACCATTATAAACCAGTAACACCCAGACCCCCGCCCGGGCCAGCCCGGGGCCTCCTGGGAACACTGTGGGACCAGGGCGGACCAGTCAGGACCAGTATGGACCAGTATAGACCAGTACAGACCAGTATAAACCAGTACAGACCAGCATAAATGAGTATAAACCAGTATGGACCAATAACACCCAGAGCCCCGCCCGGGCCAGCCCGGGGCCTCCTGGGAACACTGCAGGACCAGCACGGACCAGTCAGGACCAGTACAGACCAGTATAAGCCAGTATAAACCAGTACGGACCAGTATAGACTAGTACAGACCAGTATAAACCAGTACAGGCCAGTATAAACCAGTATAGACCAGTACGGACCAGTAACATCCAGCGCCCACCTGGGGCCTGCCCAGAACACTGGGGACCAGTCAGGACCAGTACAGACCAGTATAAACCAGTACAGACCAGTATAAACCAGTATAAACCAGTACGGACCACTAACGCCCGGGGATGGACCAGCAGCACCCAGAGGCCCGCCCAGGCCAGCCCGGGGCCCCCAGTCCCCTCCCAGTCCTTCCCAGTCCCCCCCAATCCCCTCCCAGTCCCCCCCAGTCTCCCCCAGTCCCTCCCAATCCCCTCCCAGTCCCTCCCAATCCCTTCCCAGTGCCCCCCAATACCCCCCAGTCCCTCCCAGTGCCTCCCAGTCCCCCCCAGTGCCCCCAGTCCGGGGGTCCCTCACGGGGGTTTTGGGGTCTCGCAGGGCCCGCTCCAGCTCCAGCAGGGGGCGCCCCACCCCCCGCGCGGCGTCGCTCCGCCCCTCGCGGTAGAGACGCGTCGTGATTGGCCGGTACGAGAGGGCGGGGCCTCGCTCCTGGGGAGGAGAGAAACGGGATTGGCCGAGACGGGAGGGGGCGGGGACTCGCTCTGAGACGTGATTGGCCGGGATCAGAGGGGGCGGGGCCGCGCC
>NW_016691617.1:0-1141 GCF_001604755.1 Lepidothrix coronata | reverse complement strand
GAGCAGGGGGTGCCCCTCCCCCCCCACGGCCTTGTGGGTGGAGGCCCCTTGGAGGGCGGAGCTTATTTTTTGGAGGGGGGAAAGGGGCGTGGTCAGGACGGGACACGCCCGTATGGACGGGCCTGCGCTGCCTCAGGCCACGCCCACCCAAACTCCACCCTCTATCCCCACCCACAACCGCGATAGGTCCATACAGGGAAGGAAGAGGCCACGCCCAATGAGGCCACGCCCATTGTGACCACGCCCCTGTTCGCCTCGGGCCACGCCCACCCAAATTTCACCCCCCTGTCCCCCCTCCCCACAACCTCGATACGTCCAGATATGGGAGGGGCAGGCCACGCCCTCGGAGGCCACGCCCAAGAGAGGCCACACCCACAAACAGGCCCCGCCCCCCCACCAATACACCCATCTATGGAAGGCCCAGGACACGCCCACCACGCGGCCACACCCACGCCCCACCCTCCCTCAAGCCCCGCCCCCAGAGCACGCCCACACCCGAGGCCACACCCCCTAACCCCCAACTCCTATCCCCTCAACTCCCCTCAGGACCCTCCCCCTTCAAAGCCACGCCCCCCCGAGGCCTAGCCCCGCCCACCAGTGCATGTGCAGCCAATGGGAGGCGACGTCGAGGGCCATGCTGAGCTGGAAGAGGGGGGCGTGGCCGGGGTAGAGCAGGGCCAGGTTGACGAGCAGGCAGAGGGTGCAGAGCCGGTCCGTCAGCATGTCCAACATGGCGCCCACGCGCGACCCTGGGGGCGGGGACACCCGTCGGACACGCCCACCCGGGGGGCGGGGTCACGGGGAACCCCCCTCCCCCCGTCATGTGGGTCAGACCCCCCATGGAACCCATAGGGAGTGTCCAAGATGGCGGCGGGGGGCGTGGCTAACACAGGGAGGGGTGTGGTTAGTAGTGGGACACGCCCAACACGGGGGCGGGGGGCAATGGGGACCCCTCCCCCATGGCGGAGAGACCCCTTCCCAAAATGAGGGAAAGCCACGCCCCCAAAACAAAAGCCACACCCCCAAAACAAAAGCCACGCCCCAAAACAAAAGACACGCCCCAAAACAAAAGACACGCCCACAAACACTCAAAGCCACGCCCCAATGTCAGAGCCACGCCCTCAATATAAAACCACGCCCC
>NW_016691616.1:0-4449 GCF_001604755.1 Lepidothrix coronata | reverse complement strand
AGGGCCAGGATTATGAATTATCTGAACTTCAAGGTATTTATTCTAACTGTAAATGACCTTTCTGACCTTTTCTCATTTTCACTCCATCAATGACCAGGACTTCATCATTTAAAGCCAAATATAACATTACCTAAAGTCCAAAGCAGCACGATCCACTTGTACAATACTATTTGCAAACTGTCAAATAAAATAAATATTTAATTAATCCACTGACCCCCCCCATCCTATTATTTTACTGAAGTAAAAGCTAAGTATGTCATCCCAGCTTTCTGTGGATGTTTTTTAATGTGTCTCAGTTCTATCCCAGCACTGCATGGGTCAGAGACAGTTCAGTCCCTGCTCAGCAGATCTGCAAAGTCCAGTCAAAATCAAGGCAAATTCAGTCTTGGGTTCACTGTGTTGCCCCATCCACGTGCAAGAAGTGGGGCATTTCCAGAGCAAAATTTTACGTTGTTAAGTTAATATATTTTATGTCTATTTTGGGATTGCTTTTTTCACTTAAAGAGGATAAGAAGAGAAAACAGCACCAGTGCACTTGAAGAACAGCAGTACAAGAAGCACAACATTGTGTGCATAGAACTGGAAAGGAGGAGCTGTGGCTTCCCCCATCCCTGGAAGCGTTCAAGGCCAGGTTGGACGGGGCTTGGAGCAACCTGGTCTAGTGAAAGGTGTCCCTGCCCATGGCAGGGGGTTGGAATGAGATGGTCTTTAAGGTCCCTTCCAACCCAAACCATTCTGTGATTCAGTGATTCTACAAAGTGTATTTAATCTCTCCAGCTGTGAGGGGTTTCCTTGCCTGCCATCCATGTGGCACTCCTTGTGGGACATGGGAATTGCTTCAGGAAAAGAGATTCAGCTGGCACCCCCAAGGACAGAGTCAGCAAGGCTCTTCAGCAGTCAGCACACACAGGAGCTTTGCCTTTTATATATAATGGTTATGTGACATTCCCTGATCTTAAAATAACAAAGCATTTTAATCGCCGGGACTTTGACCTTTTGGTCAAGTGGAACACTTGCTATTTAATTTCTTTGCTTCTCATACAACGCATTAGATCTTCCCTGCAAAGTAACTCGGGAGACTGCTCAGCAGAGAAAAGCTGGTTTTGTGGTAAAGGCAACCACAAAAGGTTCAGCTCATGTCTCTGTACAGTCTTCCTGGATGGATTCAGACAATTTGCTCGCACTTTGACCCATTCAACCCAGTTTTAATTGTCTTGGGCTACACACAAGAGTCTCTCTGCATATTCTGGGAAGTTAGCAGAAAGGAAACAGCACATTCACAGAATAATTCAGCTTATCCAGGGCCTGAAACACATTTTAGAGACACTTCTGTCTCTAGTTCCTTATTTGAAGTGGACTATTGGGAGTCTACATGCAGAAATTTGCTGCCTTTGTTACATGCCTGGAGATTTGTGGGTTTTTAAAATTTTCTTCTTTCAGTCAGGAAGATCCAAATCACACCAAGCAGTCAGATTTTGAGGACTAAAAGCAGGAACAAGCAGGAACAGATACCTTCAGAGGGTGTTGAAGAAAAAAGCCTTCCTGCCAGACATTCACCTATACCTGCCAGAGCACTGATTAAGTTCAAAATTGATTGACAGAACAAGGGGGAATGGCTTTAAGCTGAAAAAGGGCAGGTTTTGATGGAATATTAGGAAGAAATTGTTCCCTGTGAGGGTGGTGAGGCCCTGGCACAGGTTGCCCAGAGAAGCTGTGGCTGCCCCGTCCCTGGAAGTGTCCAAGGCCAGTTTAGATGGGGCTTGGAGCAACTTGGTCTAGTGGAAGGTGTCTCTGCCCATGGCAAGGGTTTGGAATGAGACAATCTTTAAGGTCCCTTCCAACCCAAACCATTCTATTATTCTATTATACCACAATTTTAGACACCCCTCCTTCCAGATGGGACAAGCTGAATCTGGCACTGGGAGAGCCAATTCCTTTCATTGCTAACGAGTCACCCCCACACCCCCCCAGGACTGTGAGTAAACGTTGACACTCGACACACACAAAAAAAAAAAAAAAAAAAAGAATTGTGAAAACGTTCTTCAAAGGCTGATGGAATAAACATGTAAATACAAGATGGGCTGACTTCCTACTGTTCATGTTTGCTCACTGTGAACATTTGGTTCACTTGGCTTTCCTCATTATTTCAGCTGGGGAAAGTCACTATATGAATTAATAGCAGATTTCCCCACTGAAAATAAATGTTTACCAGTAATTTTTTTTTTCCTTTTGGCAGAGACCAGGCTTTATTGTCTGACTGACTCCTTTTTGGCCTGCACATCCCTGAGGTGTGTAATTAAAGTGAGGGAATTTGTGCATAGTGCTTTAGGGGCTTAATGAATAGAAAACACAGGATATTTCATTGATTTGGTGCACACGATATTGTCAGAGTGTACATTTCCTTTGTAAATGGCAAAAAGAGAGCCATAATAATATATGTGCATTCAACCTTGTGTGTAAAAAAAAATGGAAAAAGAAAGAACAAATAAAAATAAAAGAACTGTATCTGTTTCCAAATTCTAATATAAAACACATTCAAGAGAGCAATTTAGATTAGAACAGAAAAGTCATGAGCTTCAACATGGTTCGGAATAAACAATCAAGCTATACTTTCCTGAAGATATAATTTCACTTAGAGTAGGTGTGGAAATCTTTGAAAAATTCATTATACAAAGCCACATGTGAAAATAAGATTTATGTTAGCAAAAGATTCTTTGGCTGCCCTTACAAAAATAAAAAGTACGTTAAATAGCATGTGTGTGTAATGTATAAATAGAGAACAATCTGTGCAGTGAGTGGGCATCTGGGAGAAGTCTTGCACGTTCTATGGAATAATGTGGTGTGGTGGGATAGGAGGAGATAAGGGAAGATAAAGTCTCTTTTCTGGAGAGGGCTTTTTTTGTAGAGCTCTGAACAATCCCATTGTGGAACTGCCACTTTGGGCAGGTTGATGATGCATTTTCTCGCTACAAAAAGCAGATGGACACCCGTGTCCTGTTGGACCTGGTGAAGAGGTGCAGCCAGAGAACAAGCACAGAGCACAACTGCTGCCTTCCATGTGACCCAACCCAACCCAGGCTCTGCCCCGCCACGTGAGGCAGTTCCCTGTCCTGTCTCCAAATGTGGCACCATCTCAGACACTGAGGACAAAGACAACTGAATCACAGAATCATTTAGGTTGGAAAAGACCTGCAGTCGAGTCCAACCATCCCCTCAGCACCGCCAAGCCCACCATTAACCCATGTCCCCAAGTGCCACATCCGCACAGCTTTCAAATTCCTCCAGGGACAGGGACTCTACCACTGCCCTGGGCAGCCTGTGCCAGGGATTGACAACCCTTTCCATGAAGCAATTTCTCCCAAATATCCAATCTAAATCTCCCCTGGTACAACTTAGGCCGTTTCCTCTTGTCCTGTCATTTGTTCCCTGGGAGAACGTTCCAACCCCACCTGGCTCCACCCTCCTCTCAGGGAGTTATAAAGGGGGAGAAGGTCCCCCCTGAGCCTCCTTTTCTCCAGGCTGAGCCCCCCCAGCTCCCTCAGCTGCTCCTATCAGACTGGAGCAGCCCACCCACCCCTCCTGAGCCCATAGAGAGGAGGAGGAGGGCTCTCTAACACACGTTCTGTTTGCTGTCTCTGTCGGTTGTGAATACCAGGGGTCTGGTCAGGAGCCTGTGCCCTGTGCAAGTGCCAAAACACCAATAATCCACGTGCAAGGAGCAAAGCAGGTTCCCCAATCTCCTGTTCAGTGGAGAGCAGTCCTAGCCTGCCTGGGACTGAAGGCCCAAGGCAAAAGCTGATGCTGTGATCCTCTGCTTAACAGATGGATGGTGACACGCTGGAACAGATTATCTGGTGAGACGGTGCAATTTCCAGCACTGGAGGTCTCTGAGGCATCTTCCAACCCTATTGCTCAATGAATCTATAATTCATCATTTCGTGAGCGAGTCAAGACACTCCCTCAACTCTCAAAACAGCATGCAGAGGACAAATTGCTCTTTTTGCATCTCGTCCCCCTAAGCAGAAGGGAAAATAAGGCATGGGATGGGAATGCAGAGAGAAAGGAGGAGAGTTCAGCATCTCCCCACAGCTCTGTTCTGTCCAGGCTATAAAGCTTTGTATGTGTTTATTCATATCCAAAAAAAAAATAAAGCATGTGAAAATATAATTTTTCTCTTCTTTCCTTTGACCCTTCTGATATCTTCTTCACAGCAGAAGATTAAGTTCAATTTCAAGAATCCATTGGAGAAGAAATGCATGTAGAATTGAAAAAGAAGCATTTCATCATTAAAAGAAGACATCCCAGGGTGTGTTAGGGGATACCAGCAGAGAGAGACTGTTTTGTTGGGACCTCAGACCTCCTCCTCCCTGAATTTCCAGCTCTGTTTGGCACACTAGAAAAAAGCAGTTAATTCAAAGAGTTTATTTCAGGTCAGTATTATTGTTAAAT
>NW_016691615.1:0-4449 GCF_001604755.1 Lepidothrix coronata | reverse complement strand
CCCCTGGTGGGACTTTGTGTGGAACCTGTGCCTGGTCCTGTGCCTGACTCCAGGAGCAGCCACATTTTGGGATCGGGCAGCCCGATGTGCTCTGGAAAGTCAACTCCCAGCTACAGACACTGGGATTGCTCCCACATGCAAAACACTCCCAGACCTTCCCTTTCCTTACCCACATACAGGGAGAAATGCTCTGCAGGAGAGAGAACACGCTCCTTGTGCCACTCTGGAAGTGACAAACCCCTTCACAGGGCTTCACGTGGCTAAATCTGTGTTTAGCTAAAGCTGCTCTTGACATTAAGCCCCTGATCCACCAGCAGGTGCCAAGACAAGTCAGAGCCTCTGGGCCAACCCGGGTTCTGATTACTTGGATGTTGTGGCTGGGGAGGATGAATTTTTTGGCACGTTCCCCTGGGTCAGGCACACGCCTCCAGTCAGAAGGTGACTTCACAGTGAAAACTTGCTGGAAACACAGCATTGCTCCTGGGCCCAGGGCTGACACTGCTCCTGTCCCACTGTTTTCTTTCCAGGATGGGCAGGGTGGGCTGGGAGCCAGGACCCGAGTCCTGAGCAGAGAAAAAGCTTCCCGGGGCCAAGACCCAGGATAAAGCCAGTCCAGAGGCTGGGACCAGGGCTCCTGGGCTCAGCTCAAAGGGAGCAGCAACAACCAATAGCTCCAGTTTACAAAAGAAGGAAAATCAGGATTTTTAGACACACTTCCCCCCCCAGCTGGGATTTGCTGGTGCTAAGACACGTCTCAAGCTCTGTACCTCAGTTTCCCCAAGTGCATCTTCCCCTGCCTGACTGACTCAACCTCTCAGGTCTCCCAAAGAGCCTGGCTGAGGTATCCACAGGCAAGACACCTCAGAGGGACACTCCTTGGGTGTCCCTGTCCCTGCCTTGTTCCCTTTTGTTTGTAGCTTCATCACAGCAGAGCAAAGGCAACACTTATCACTCATAACTCCAGAATTAGGTTCTTCCACTGTCAGCACACTTTGCAGCCTTCACCTAATTCACTCTGAGAGTAATTAGTTTTGTATTACTTTACGTATGATGCTAATACTGATTACAAGGCCTGATAACTTGAGTAATAAATACAATCCAGGGCTGAAAATTACCTTTCTTTTTTATTGGTTAAAGCTGAAGTTAGTGAAACGAGACACAAATTGGTTTATGAGACGAGGCAGCTGCCTCCTGTTACAGGCTGCAGATTTGCAGCTTAATCCTACCAGTTTCCATGTGTCTCCCTGACAGGGGGAGGAAGAGCCTGGGCATCAAACTGGGCACTGGGAAGTTCTCCATGGACAGAAGGGAGCCAGCATGGCTGGGCTGGGCACTGCTGAGCACGGGCAGCATGTCCCTGGCACCTCTCCCTTCCCCTGAAAACAGCCCCAAGAGGGGCCTGATGTGCTTTTAGGAAAATCAATGGCAAAATTATTATTTTTAGGTCCCCTTTTTTTTTTTTTTTCTATTGCAGAAGCCCTAAATGTTTAATATCTGCCTGCTCCAGGAAGGTCTTCCTTCCTGTGTGGTTCCGATGATTACCGGGGGCAGGGGGGGGATGGATGTTGGAGCTACTGCTCTGCTCCTGAGAAACTTTGGGGAATGCCAAGAGGTTTTCACTGTGATATCCCAGCTCGAGGAATGACTAAAGGACAGATCAGACAGACAGGTAAGCAGTTGGCACCCCAGACCCCCTCTGGGGTACCACCCCTCTGTACCACCCCTGGCTGTACCACAGCACCCCAAACCTCTGCCCCTCCGGCAGCACCGTCTCTCTGCATGTGACAAGTGGATCCTTAGAGAGCATAAATTGGCTCAGCTCCTTCATGGACACCAGGAGAGCTGCCCTGAGTCTCTCTGAGGAGAAGACAAGGAGAGGAAACCCCGTGCTTTTCCCAGGAAGCCCCTGCAAAGAGCTGTGTACACAGCAGAGGGAGGGGGCTGCACCCCAGGCTGCCCAGAGCACCTTTGCCCCCCATCCCAGCCCCTGCACCCTGAATCCAGCCGTTCAACCCAGCCAAAATAGGTCATTCCAGGTTTTGATTGCTGACCGGGGGAGAGCAAGGCACAAAACAACTCAGGAGACCTTTGGCAGCTAAAAGAAATCCCAGTGCAAGTCTCACTCTGGAGCTCCTGACACTCCCCAGCCCTGCCCTCTGGGGGCACGTGGGGGACTGAGGGGCAGGCAGGGACTTCTACAAAGGACTGGGGGGTGTAGGGGCAGTTCTGCCCTTGTTTCACACAGGTAAAACTACCACTCATCTTAGACAGGTCTCCAAGCCCCTACCAAACTGGGGGTGCAGCCCACAGCATGTGCATCACCCATGTGCTCCCAGCCTGGCACAAGCATCCTCCCTCCCATCTGGGGGGACTGCCAGAGGATGCTGCAGCACCAATACCTTGGTGACAACTCCCTTCCCTCCACAAGAAGAGCTTTCCCAGCCCCCTACTGGAAGGACAGCCCTGTGCTCACCCCCTCCAGCCCCATTTAAGAGCCAGACCTCTCCCCATTCCTTCCTTTCTTGTGCACTGGCCTGTCAGTGTCACTGCAGAGGGACAGGAGGGGACAGCAATACCTTCTGCATCATCAGGGAAAGCTGCTTAAATCAGCAGCCTCTCTCCCCTGAACCTCCATCCTTCCCCCCCCAGCACGGGATCTCTGTAGGGGACGGTAGAGACTCCCCACGTGTGATGGAGATGTGAACCCGGCACCAAATTAACCGTGGAAGACACTGAGCTGGGCGGTGCCTGGGCTGAAAGGCATATTTGGGGATTGCATCTGGCAGCTGTGCTACAGAAATGAGATGCTGAAACTCTGAAAGGGCTCTGCAGTGCCAGGCGAGTCAGCAGGCACGAGGGTGGGAGAGCTCTGCACAGCCTGGCAGGACGTGGATACCTGCCCAGGTAGGCACTGCAGAGCAGAAACCAGCCCCAGCGAGGCAGCTCAGCAAAGCCAGGCTTTAGCTTGGGCTGAAACCTCCTGCCACGGGCCGGGAGGTAACTCTGCCAAGTTCCCTGCAGCCCCCAGCCCCACAGCTCAGGGCAGGTTTGGTTCCCCATCCCCACCCCGGTTTAAAGTTGGTCGAAAAGTTGAAGTGAAATAAAGCAGGAAAAGGGAAAAGGCACAGCAGCATCCTTTTGGTCCTCAAAAAACCCCACCAGAGCAGAGCAACGGGGCTGGAAAGGCCAATTAGGGGGTGACAACCCCTGGGGAGGGGGCACCACCCAGGTCCCCAGGTCACGGGCGCATCGCATGGGGCTGGGCAGGAGGGGAGGCTGGAGGGGCAACGAGGCCAGGACAGCCCTGCCACGCTGCTTTGCCACGATGCCACCGTGGCTGCTGGCTGGCTGTGCCCTGAGCTGGGCCAGGAGCGTGGCCAGCAGCCTGTCGTGCTGGTGGCCCAGCGATGCTGGTGGTCCTGGCTTTGTCCAGCGCGGCGCATGCGCACGGCCCGAGCATCTCTCACACAATGGGCTTCTCCTGGGCGCTCACTCGCAGCTCTGCTGCCTTCCCACCCCTCCTCAGCCACACAGCTTTGGGATTGCTTTGCTTTCCTTCCCCTTCCCTCCCCCCCCGCCCCTCAAATTACAACCTTCTCATCCCTTCTCTGGAGGGCTCCAGATTAAGGCAGCTCTTTGCTTTAGCCATTCCCTTCCTGGGGGCAGCAGAAATACTCTGAGGGTGCAAAGGCAAAAGGCTTCAGCTACTCAAACTTCAGCAGTAGGGCAGTGACAGGAGAGAGCATTGTCAGCAGGAGAAAGAGAGAAATAATCTCCATAAAGCATCCAGGATGAGAGCCCAGCTGCTAATTGCTCCTACACTAAGAAGCCTCCATTCCCCTCCTATTTATAGCTTCTTTTTCTTTCTTTTTTTTTGCTTCCAGGCAGCACCACAATTAACCCCACAATCTAGAGCATCCTCTTGTAATTACTTTTTTTCCTTTCCTCAGTGACAGGGGAAAATAACAAAAGACAATCACCCTGCCTGCCTCTCCCCAGTTAGCTTAAAGAAGTCAAATGGAGTTTTAATTCCACTTGCAAGAAATGTCTTTTGGGTGCCTCCTCTTCTCTCCCCCAGCCCCACTACTCAGACTGTCCAGGGGCCGGGACAGTCAAGAAAAACATTAAAATCCAGGGGGGAAAAAAAAAAGGGGGAGAGTGGGATAAATAAACTGCTCCTCTCTCCCACAAGGCTGTCACAGATGGAAACATCAAGGGACATTTAAATGTCACCTAAAATCAGCAAAGCTACCCCCACATGAGGAGTAGGGTGGGGACAAGGAGGGACTGACACCCTGCACCGGAGTCTCGTCCCCGTGGGGACCCGGGACGGGCAGCTCCGAACTTGGCCGAGCCCGAGACCGGGGCGGGGGTCCCGCAGCCCCCCCCTGTTCCCCCAGCCCTCCACAGGAACTTTCCCCGCGGGTGGGTGGGGTGGGGTGGGGGGTC
>NW_016691614.1:0-4451 GCF_001604755.1 Lepidothrix coronata | reverse complement strand
CACTATTCACTCCTGACTAAATAAATTCGACTGTTCCCAAAACTAAAACAGAAATAATTGAAAACATGTTGAGCGAATACACTTAGTGCTCCTGTCTTTTCTATTCTTCTCTGTAGCTCTGCTGCCTGGTGATTGTACATCACACAATGGGCCTGTTTGACTCTTATCTCTCTATTACTAGAAAATTAGTAAAAGGTTTTTTTTTCCATTTGTATATTTCTGTTACACCAAATCTGATCCCTGCTTATACTTTCTAGTTTATATTTTTAACTTATACTTCACTCGAGTTCCCATTGTAGCTTGTTCTGTCCACACTGACAAGGGAGGTTATCTCATAAGTAATGAAATGAGAAGAAGAGAGCCTCATTAAAAAAGAGGAGGATAGCATGAGAATCATAAAATGAAATGAAGAAGTCTGATTTATCTGGGTCTTTCAAACTGGCACAACTTTCAGCAGCCCTAACAGTTGGATAGAAAGCAGTTACCAGCATTTAGGTCTTTTACTACTGTCCTAAATTGTTGTGGATACACATATTTATCTTTTACTAAGGGAGGAACTATAACAGGCCTTGCTTTCTAAAATATATTAGTTTTCCGGCAATATTTTTTTTCTGAGTTACTCTGTAGTAGAGCTTATTCCTCTCTATATTTTATCTAAGGTTCCCTGAGATTCAATGTCTGCATTTATTTCTGCTTGACAGGCTAGGATAAAATCATTCCAATATGTTATTTGTTTTCTCCTGAGTGAGCTCCAGTGAATACTTGGCTCAAACAATGTGATGACAGTAAGGCCTCAGTTAATTCTCTTTATGCCTTGTTGGACACCACCATAAGCTACTGTAAATTCAATTTAATGAAAAATCATTGCTGCATCAAGTTTCATTCCTGTTCTAACACAACTGAACCCCTTTTGGTTCAATGCAACAGAATAAGAAGTGGTACTAATAAGAATATAATCCTATCTAAGGAAGAAAGGAACCATACTTGCTTTTTCTTTTTTTGTCCAGGGTGTCATAGTGATTCTTCTAGAACTGCTTTCTTTTGGCACAACCTTTCACTCTCGCTCTTAAAATTCTAAATCGATCATTTCCTGAGCAGCAGAGAATGGTTCAGTAGAGATTAAAGAATGATTAGACAAGCCTCTTAGAAATTTTTAGGATCAATATTGTTTACCTGTAAGATTTACAGTAAGGGAGAAGTCATGTCTAAAACTGAAAAGCAGAGGGGAAATCACAGCTACACAACATAAAGATCCACTGTATGAAATCTTTCTGACTTGTCAGAGTCCCACTTGGCCTAAGTGAGTTCTGGTTACTGTGAGTTGACATGTAGTAGGTCTTACAATCTTTCTGTGAAAGCAGAGACCAAGTATTGGCTTTGAGTAGTATATGGCCTTTGCCATCTGATTGTGGCCCAAAGAGTCAGTACATTGCATAAGCAGCATAAATACCAGTATCATAGAAGAATAGTTAAAATGTCATTTATTATACATCTGGAATTAACAAAGGAGAAGGAGGCTTCATTTCATCAATAAAGTGCCGAAGCTGATAAAGGTTATAATTCTTGCTGATATGTTAATAACCTAGTGTATACTGTATAAAGAAATCAATAAGAGTTATATATATTTTAGAATATGTGGAAATTAGTCTACATAAATCCATGTCTAAACATCAGCTTTCTACGCTCTTTATTTTGCCTTGATCCCTCTTGATTCCAGTGGAGTTAGATGAGAAATTGTTGCCAGCATTAATCTATGTAAACAATTAAGGCTGAAGGGAGGAAGGCTGAGAGGAAGTATGATTTCTATGAATCATTTTCCCCTTTCTCATTCTGGCAAGATAAGGAGCTGAAAAAAAGAAGGAACTTACATTGTCTCATTCATGTTTTTCTACCTTTTCTCTAGAAACTTTCTTCACTTGACTCATCTTTAGGTACGTATGCAAGGATCTTAATAGTGGTTCCCCAGTTAAGGGGATACCGGATAGTAATCTCCTTGGGCAATCAGCAGTACTTTTTCAACTGAAACTTGAAACTGCTGGCATACCTTGGAAGTTTGGACAAGTTCCACATGGTATCCCAGAACTAATACAGTAATTATAGGGTTGTCATGGCTATTTCTTGGTCTGTAAAATATGAGCAAACCAATAATAATTATGACACCAAAGTTATGATTTGACAATTAAATACAAATGTCCTACATAAAGTTTTTATAAAATCCAATGTGAAATTTCAAAGGAATATAATTGGTAAGAGTTTGTGAAAAACAAATGACAATAAAACAAAAAAATGCAAAAGTTACAAGATTTTGAAATACATTCTCATCCTGGTATTCAAGAAAATTTAGCCTAGTGGATGTTGTGGATGTTAAAAATGCAGATTGTTGTCCTAATGAAGACAACAGTTGATTCCAAGGAGTCACCATATATTATAGAAACTCATATTTATGGACTTCTTTGCTGCAGTCTATGGCTCAGGTATATCCTTTAGTAAGCAGATTTTGGACAGAATAGACAGTTACAGTATATTTTTAACCTTTGTAGGTCACTGATCATTGATATGATGTGCTGTTTTAGCTCTCAGATGTTTCTGCTGTTGGATCTCTTGAGAGATTATTTCAGTGTCCAACATTCACAGGGAAATCACCCACTAAATAACCCTGTGAAAATACTGATGCAACCTACTACGTGCACAAACCTGGTACTCTTTTAAAGTGATCTTTTTGCATTTATATTCTTTAATCTATTCCTTCAGGATTGAAGCACTCAAATTCTTAATAGAAAAATAAATTAAATAAACATTGAAACACAGATCCACTAAAAAGAAAGTGTTTACAATGTCTTTTTATCCTACTAGAATTTCAAATGAGGAATCAAAGGGAGCAAAATATAGAAAAAATGCCAGCTGTGCGGAGATTGCATCTGCATTAGAAATTTAGTTTGGATCAGCAAACAGTTTTGAATGAAGTTCCCAGTTCTTTCCACTTTCGCCATTTAACTTTCATCACAGAGTGCTCTTGAGGTATGGATTCCTTTTGGATGAAATTTCACCCAAGAACTGCATCAAGGTGGTCTCTAGCTGTTACTTGAAGTCTGTCTTTGAGAATGGCTCGGAGCTACTCCAGCACAACCGCTATGCGCGAGGGATAATGAAACATGTCCAATGTGGATTTCAGGCCCTGAGCACTGAGCCTTCTACTCTACTAGCCTGCTTCTATCACACCACAGTAATTGCTAATATAGAAGTATTCTCATGTTTTCAGTGCTAACTTTTATCTAACAGAAAAGTGTTGTCAATCTTTGCCTTGACATGTCATACAAGGTTAGCTCATTCTGAAATCTGTAATACCAGATTATTGATGTTTGAACCTTAAAAGAGAAAAATAAGCTAAATATTAATCATGTGCTTGCATGTAGAGATTGCTCAAACTCATCTAATTCTCTCTGGTCAGAAATAGCTTGAGGTCAAAGCTAACAGGAATACTGAAGTTTCTATTACTTCTGAATTCCAAGTGGAATAAGAAAACCCATAATTCAAACTTTTCCTGAAGTATTCCTATATATATGCTTTCAGTAAGGATATTACCGTCTGCAGATGCCTTATCCAGCCATGTTAGAAACAGCAATTTACATAGATGTTTGATGTGAGGTATGCTTTGGGAAAAAGACTTCAGATTGTTTGTGTGCAAATCAAAAGGATTTTCATTTTTATTTCATATTTGAACAAATTTATGAAGAAGGGAAGAGAGAAAAAATAGATATAGACCATTATTTCTTCTCTAACTCATTACAGATTGTTTTCAACTGCATCTATAATAACATATAAAGAAGATGTGTTGAGAAGCTAAGTTTTGGTTTGTTTTGATTTTTTTTCTTGAAGCACGAAAAGGGGGAAAAAAGGAAAAATCTTTTATTTGTGAAACACCACAGTATTTTATTGCAAATTACAAATTTTACAAATTACTTCTTTACATAGTAACTAAAAAATAAATAAATAAAAATATGGTTTCTCTAATGAGTATTTCCTCCATTTTTTTCTTTTTAACCCTGAAGAATATTTTGTCAATAGAAATGACTTGTGTTTGAAAAAATGAAACCTCTTCTTCTGCAGTAGTTACTGTGAGGGATCAGAGAGAAATAAATGTTCAACTAAATATATCAGAAGATGCAGAGGCTTGCACAATATTTCTTTTACATCTTTGTCCATATAGCTAGATTATGTAGTTACTATCGACACTAATTTAATATTACTATATCAGGAAAGAACAAGTCAGTCAAAAGCACTGATGTCAGCAGCTGTCATAATACTGAGTTATAACATCATTAGTCTGACAAGAGCCTGCTGATATATTAGCATAATACAGGTTCATCTCCCTGAAACAACATCTCAGCCTTGGCCATATTGATCACCACAACTGGTCTACTCTGGCCTCAAATCGGGAGGCCTGGAGACAC
>NW_016691613.1:0-4456 GCF_001604755.1 Lepidothrix coronata | reverse complement strand
CACAGAGGATTACAGAATAAATACAAATATTTGTATTTATGTACAGCCATCACTGAGAAATCTTTATTGCTAGCTGTAATTAAAGGCCAAGCAGAAACACAGCTTGTCAGGGGGAAAAAAGCCCTTAGGCAGGGTGAGAAAAGTTTCCACGGTCTGGTGGTTGTGTCCACATTTTTTCCACATGCAGTCTACAGAAAATGTGAATATTTCTAATTAAACAAAAGAGTACAGATAGAATTACATGCTGGAAACCAGCACAAACCTCAAAGCTAGTGCACTCTACCTGTGCTTCAAAATTGTAACTGGAGGGGAGGTCACTGCCGCTGCTGTTCCCAGAGATCCCTACATCATGCTGGCTCTGGCACCAGTGCAATCCCTGCTGCTATAACATGGCTCATGGTTCTCACATTGTCACCCTTTCATCCCTTCCCCATGGTGAGAAGCATATGCAGGCAGAACCTTGCTTTTGTAGGGTTGTTTAGGCCGGGTTGCTTTGGGTTGCTTTGGGTTTGGGTTGCTTTTGCTGCTGGCTTTTGGTTTTTTTATTTATTTTAGCTAAACTTAACTTGTACGCTCATCTGTATGGGATGGGCAAGGTCAAAAAGTCACTTTTTGTATTTGGGGCTGGCAGCAGTGAGGTTTTCAGCTCATAATGAAGCTTATCCTGTGGTCCTGGACCAGCCTGAGGAGGCTGTGCATGGCTCAGGGATCCTGGGTGCTGTGGGCTGTAGAAGGACAGATGAAGAAATCAGGGCGCCCCCACAAAGTCATGGCAAGAGTGCAAGATTAAGTGGGAGAAATAAACTTTTGTGAGCAGGGCTTTTAATGCCAAGGTCAGAAGTGAGAATGTAGAGGCTGCAGGCTCAGTGCCACGTGCACTGAAACATGAAAATGATAATGCAGAATAACTCACGACCTGAAAGCAGAAGCTGCATTTCCTGCTCAGAACAGGTTTTGTAATTTGAATCCAGGGAGACTACAGAGGATCCCCCTGTACAACTCCAGGCACTACAAATCAGTGCCCTCTACTTAAAAACATGTCTTAACTTTGTTAACAAAGCCCTGATTTCACAGTTCTGCACCCCAAATGAGTGCCTCTGCCTGGTGGGTTGCGTGACTGTCTGCAAGTGTCTCTCTACATGTGACCTGGTGACCTATGGGGAAATGCTGCATCGTGGCTTTGTAAATGGAAAACTGTGGGTGTCCTGGGAGAGCTTTTTCCAGCCTGTGCATGCTGATAGCTGCCCTGCTAGCATCAGAAAACTGAACTTGGCATTACTTTCTTGTCTTCCAGGTCGTGCAGTGATGGTCCTGCTCTTGTCCGCAACGGTGTCTCTCCTGGGCGGGCTGATATTTGGGTACGAGCTGGGGATAATCTCTGGTGCACTGCTGCAGTTGCAGGTGGACTTTCACCTCAGCTGCTTCAAGCAAGAAGTTGTCGTGAGCGCCGTCCTCATCGGAGCCCTGCTGGCCTCTCTGGCCGGGGGGGTGCTCATCGACCGCCACGGCCGGAGGAGAGCGATCCTGGTCAGCAACGTGGTCCTGTTGGTTGGCAGCCTTATCCTCACGCCGGCCAGGTCATTTATGGTGCTGGTCATTGGGCGCATGACCGTGGGCTTTGCCATCTCTGTCTCATCCATGGCCTGCTGCATCTACGTCTCAGAAATGGTGGCTGCTCACCGGCGAGGGCTGCTGGTGTCTCTCTACGAAGCCGGTATCACCGGGGGCATCCTGCTGTCCTACGCGCTGAATTACGTCTTTGCGGACGTGGAGGAGGGATGGAGGTACATGTTTGGGCTGGCCATTGCCCCAACAGCCATGCAGTTCCTCAGCATCCTCTTTCTCCCAGTGAACCCTGTTAAATTAAGCTCGTGGGACTCGGACTGCCAGAAGGGCCTCATTCCGTTGCAGGACACTGAGGACAGAGCGGCAGCAAAGCGGGAGCCCTGTCAGGGGAAGCATTACTCATTCCTTGACCTTTTCAGGACCAGAGACAACATGAGAAGGCGGACTCTGGTGGGCCTGGGACTGGTGCTCTTCCAGCAGTTCACTGGGCAGCCCAATGTGCTGGGCTATGCCTCCAAAATCTTCCACTCGGTGGGGTTCCAGAGCAACTCCTCGGCAATCCTGGCCTCAGTTGGGCTGGGAGCGATCAAGGTGGTGGCCACGCTGGTCGCAATGGCCTTGGCAGACAAGGCTGGCAGGAGAGTGCTGCTCCTGGCTGGCTGTGTGGTGATGGCCATCTCGGTCACCACCATCGGCCTCACCAGCCGCATGGCCCCGCTGGCCATGGCCAGGGACTGCAAGGCACCCACCGACCCCAACGCGTCCCTCAGCCTCACTCAGCACCCCCTGACATCTGCATTCCCCCAGACTGCTGCGTCACCCCTCCCACCAGCATCGGGTGCTGTCAAAAGTCAGGCAGCCCCTGGTTTTCCTGCCACAAGGAGCCTTACAGAAGTTTTTGCCAGTACCCAAAGCAAAGAGGTTGTTCCCAATTCTTCCCTCACGCAGAAAAGGGACTTGGTGGGTCAGTCCACAAAAGGGACAGTGGGAAGCACGGGCCCTCCTCTCACTGGTGCTCCCTGGGCACGACATACGGTCTTAAATTGGATTACACTGCTGAGCATGATGGCTTTCGTGAGCGCCTTCTCAATTGGATTTGGGCCAAGTAAGTGTGGTGTTTATATATCTTTGCACTAACCTAGAGAATAAAACTAGGGCTGACCTGCAAGCTGCCTACTGGAAACATTCCTTATGTGTCTGCTGTACCAAGCAGCTTGGTGTCTGGGAACTGGAAATATGTCCCCATCTGCCCACTGAATCACTTTCTAGCACTGCAGCTCTGCCAGCTACAGGGCTGGTACAGCCTTGGAATAACTTCCTCTTCCATGCTGTAACTACCCTTGTAATGGTTTTTTTTTTCTGTGAAGCTCGTTGCAAAATCAGAGTATCCCACAAGCGCTGCACCCTGGGGAGGAGAAAAAAAGAAGGCTAAGGGCAGAGGGACTGAGGGGCTTCTGCTGTGTGACAGGGAAGTCAGTGCAGAACTGGAAGTGGAACCTCTTTGAAAGTTTCTCAGTATCAGTTTCGTTGTTTTGTTGGGGTTTTTTTTCTGAAATCATTATTTTTCATCAGATGAGATTAAAGATTAGGTCTTGCTTCCATATGAGCTCTACTATTTTCTGACATTTAAATGCCTTGATGGGAGAAAACATCATCTAACTCAAGAGAAATATATAAGTGGGCAAGTCTTCTGGGTTTGACAGTGACCCTGCAAATTATTTCAAGCTAAATAACCCCAGGATAGGAGAGGGTTCTTGAAGGCATATGTTGCTTTAACTCTGATTTTAGCCCAAATGCAATGTTGTTTCCCTAATTCCACCCCTTTCTCATTTTTTTACAAAGAGCATGTCCTGACAGCAGATCTTTTCCATGTCCCGTGGATGGAATTACAAACTCCTCCACTTTCTTCTTTGCTCCCTGTGCCTGTTCATTGCTGTTTCATTCCTCCTGCAGTGCTGAACACGGGAGGTTTGAAGTGTTCTCCTGTGCCCTGTCTCTGAGGTCAATGAATGTTTGACACCACCAGCAGCAGGCCCTGGGTGAAGCCCGAGTTTAAACCCCCTGCTGAAACCTCCCTTGCCCATTTCCCGAACAAATTGCTTAACTCCCACACTGTCTTTCTGATCTCTCTAATCCATGCAGTGACCTGGCTGGTCCTCAGTGAGATTTACCCTGCTGGGATAAGAGGAAGAGCCTTTGCCTTCTGTAACAGCTTTAACTGGGCTGCTAATTTACTGATCAGCCTCTCCTTCCTGGACCTTATTGGTAAGTAGCCACTCCTCCTCCCTCCACCTCCCACGGCTGGTTAGGAAAGGATGGCCACCACGAGCCATTTGGAGATGAGGTGGCATTTTGAACCGTGGGGACTGAGGGCTGGAGTAGCTGTGACCCTGCTGCCCCTGAGAGCAGGAAAGCCAGGCACCAACAGCATTGCTCTGAGCCCTCTGTCAGCTGTTTGTAAAAGTCACCCATTGCCCACTGGGCTGCACTAGAGCACCACAGTATCAGCAAACCACGGAGTTTGCAGCTTCTGTGCCGGCAGCTTTACCACATTTCTTTCTAGCAGAGCCCTCAGTTGAGGCACTCGGTGGGCACTGCTGGCTCTGGAGCTCGGCTGCCTTCCTTTCCCTCTGGTGCTGGCAAAGCCTGGCATGAACCAGCCTTTTCCTTTGCTGATTCCCAGTCCAGGCCTTGCAGATAAGCAGTTTCCGAGATCTATTGAAGGCTTCACAAAATAAGATGCCCATCAGGCACCAGTGACCACCTCACAGTAAATAAACCAGTTTCCTTTGTATCCCATGATGTGACTGACCTACCTTCATGCACTCGAATCTCTGCAGATGCCATTGGATTCTCTTGGATGTTTCTTCTCTATGGACTGATGGGAGTG
>NW_016691612.1:0-4458 GCF_001604755.1 Lepidothrix coronata | reverse complement strand
CGCTGTAACTTTTGTTGCGGTGGCGGCGGGGAGGGCGCCCGGAGCCCCGCGGGAGCGGCTCCGGCCCCCCCCGTGCTGAGTCACCCCCGCGGGGCTGCGCCCCCTCCCCGCGCCCCGCGGACAATGGCGAGGGCGGGCCGTGCCCGGCCCTGCCCGCCCCGCGCGGCCCCCGCACCGTGATGTTGCAGTGGATGGTGAGCGGCGGCGGCGGCTGCGGGCTGGAGCCCGGCGGCGGCGGCAGCAGCACGAACTGGCAGTGGAGCTCGTCCAGCTTCCAGGAGACGATGCGGAAGCGCTCGTGGTCCTTGTCGAAGATGGACTCGAGGAACTTCAGCTCGGCCTTGAGCCCTGACACCGACATCCTGGCCTCATCTCCGGGCCCGGGCCTGCGCTGCCGCCGCCTCCCTCCGCCTGGGCCGGCCCGACCCTGGCCCCGGCCGCGCCTGCGGGGCGGAAGATGGCGGGGCCGGGGCAGCCCCAGCCGGCGGGGCACGGCGGAGCTCCCTTTGTACCGGCCTCCCACGCCCGCTCGCTCGCTTAAAAGGGCAACAGCGCAGCGCGTTCCCCTTCCCTCCGCTCCCTCCCGGCGGGCCGGGCCAACCGCGCCACCGCCCCGCCCTCGCCCTGCCCTCCGCCCATAGCCCGGCCCCGCGCCGGGACACGCGCACGGGCCGCGCTCCGCCCCGGCCCCGCCCGCCCTGCCCCGGGCACCGCTCCGGCCTGCCCTCCCACCGCCCTGCCCCGGGCACCGCTCCGGCCTGCCCTCCCACCGCCCTGCCCCGGGCACCGCTCCGTCCTGCCCTCCCACCGCCCTGCCCCGGGCACCGCTCCGGCCTGCCCCGGGCACCGCTCCGCCCTGCCCTCCCTGCCCCGGGCACCGCTCCGGCCTGCCCTGGGCACCGCTCCGCCCTGCCCTCCCACCGCCCTGCCCCGGGCACCGCTCCGGCCTGCCCTCCCTGCCCCGGGCACCGCTCCGTCCTGCCCTCCCTGCCCCGGGCACCGCTCCGTCCTGCCCTCCCTGCCCCGGGCACCGCTCCGCCCTGCCCCGGGCACCGCTCCGGCCTGCCCTCCCACCGCCCTGCCCCGGGCACCGCTCCGGCCTGCCCTCCCACCGCCCAGCCTGCCGCGGGGCTCGCTCTGTCCTGCTTCCTCATCGCGCTTTTATTTTGCTGAGAAAAAACCCTGCAGCTTGGGTTTGCCCTTGTCATCCCGGAGCCCTGCCAGTCCTCCAGCGCTCCTCGGGGTCAGTCGACATAAGAGAGGAATTCCTGTCCTGATATTTCTGGAAGATCCATACAAATAAAATCTGGTTTTGGTCGTTGCAGGCTGGAAATCAGCAAGACAGAGGCCAAGGAAAATTGTTACAGTTCCATTGAAGCTCCTCTATAATTGTTTGTACAACATTTTATCCCCATACATCATAAAGCATGAAAGTAAAGTGAATACTCGCTACATTCAGAGATCAAGAGATGCTGCCTCTTTCTCACACTGGAAACATTTCTGCACCTTTATTTGTCCCTTCCCACCTTGGTTTTGCCAATAGATTGTTGTCAGCTCTTTGGGAACATGGATCAGCTCTCACATGGCATAAAGTGTGATACAAGCAATGGTGTTGCACCGTGTCCGTCTTGTTTCCCACCCAGCTTTTAATTAATGCAGTAGACACATAAACCTGAAATAGAGAATTGCCCTTTTTTAATTGATATTTTATATAAATCTTTAACTCCAGACAAACTGGCAGCATTTCACAAACCACAAGCTGAATCTTGTCAAGCAGTGAGAACTCTAATCTTGATCCAGAGAAACAGTTATGCACATGCCCAACTCCAAGCAGATGGAAGTCTTACTGATTTGTGGGCTTGAAATCCTATGCTTCCAGCAAAGAGAGCTGCAAAGAACACCCTTTGCTACAAAAGGAGTCAGGAAGGATTGACACTGGTTAGATGCTCTGAATGAAAGATACCAGAAAGTCCACAGGTTTTTTTTTTAGGTATCATTTTAAATTCCGATTATACAGTGTTTGCAATTCAGCTTTCCTAGATGGGCTGAACTGTGTGTAGCTTAGACTGTACAGCCTGCAAAGTGAAGACAGAATGGATATGGCTGTTGTCTGTCAATACATCAACAGGCAGGGCCAGGAACTTTGAGGGGTAAGGGGAGATTTAGCATAAGGGCAAACTACCTATAAATAAAGAGCAGAAGATGACTATACCTATTAGAAAAGGGAGGGCCTGGAAGAACCTCTCTATGGGAACACCAGAGACAAAACCAAACAAAGCAGACTTTGTCAGGCGTTACATGATGAGATGCATGAAACAGCAGAGGAATGAATTTGGTGACTCAGCCCTCTTTCCCTCGAACGATGGGATTTGGGCCTGGAACGCCCCACTGCAGCTTCAGGTGGGAAGGCTTAGCAAGTTCAAACTGCACCTTTTGTCATACCTTACCATGCCTCCATCACTATCTCTGGTCTTCCATCCTCCTTGGCTCCTCATCTGTCTTCCCTCTCCTCTGCCTCTCCACTGACTGTGACAGGGCATTTTTTTTGGCAGCTGTGCAGCTGAGAGGTGCTGGCTGAGGGGATGCCCCGCCTGCACTCGCTGGCAAGCTGGTGGAAGCCATGGGAACCTCTCAGCACCCACTGATCAAACAGTTTCCTGAGCATCTGGCAGGCCAAACAGATTGTTTGATTGGCCGAGTATGTCCTGCAAGCCATATATTATTTACGTCTGGTCTACAACTTTCCCCAGCTCCTTCAGTCTGCCTTTTTGTTGCAGGCTTCAAGAAGCAACATGCAGCTGCACAGCCACCACTCCTCTGAATTCTGCTGCACTTCTCTGTATTTAGTAGGCATTGTGCAAGCTGCAACGTCGCCTGTGAATTAGTTTCTGTGATAAGCCCTTGAGAACACATTGGGCCTGTCTCCTCTCTGGAATTCAGAGGCACTCCAGAGGTGTAAAGAGCTGTTTGTCATGTCTGACTCATTCCTGTTTCGTTCTTCAGGGACTTGCCATGGGACTTTGACATGAATCTCACCTCGGTCATAAGATGACTCAGGAAATCCTGAGTTTCTCAAAGACTAAAATGATTGTACACAGGGGAGGACCTGACAGCTCAAGGTAATAAAGGAAACAAATCTTGGTAAAGACCCTTGGGAGCACTGTATCAGATTCCAGTAGTTACAGATGCTCTTAAGTTCCCTTAATCTATATGGCCTTTTTTTTCCTACCTTTCTTCCTGCATTTACATCTTCTGATGAGAAGATCTCTGAGTTGTTATAAAAAAACATTGCATTCTTGGGTGGAACTGGCAAGGAACAAGGAGGCAAACAGTCTAGACCAAAGTTGTCTTTCCTATTAGCTTTTAGTGCCAGCCCTGTCTCCAACAGATCAGGTAGGCATGTCCCTGGTGAGACACAAAGCCAGCAGCAAGGGGCAAAGGGAACTGAAGGAAAGATGAGCTCAGGATGACCCACTAAGAAGGACGTGAACTGAAATGTAGGATGAACGGGCTTTGATGAATAGTTGTTAGGGGCTTAAAGAAAGGCTTCTTAAGAGCACAGATGAATATCAGTTTATATTAGTCCTCTTCTTCCTGTGAATGCCTTTTCTAGGTTTCTGTATTTCCAGCTCTACCCCCGAGTGAAGCTCCTGTACATTCCAGTTGAGTGTTTGTGCCTAGCAGTGGGTTGATTTGTCTCTCTGAGAATGGCTTATGGGTTTGGTTTTGACCTCACTTCTCTCATTTACAGCCTTGCCCTTAGAAAGGCTCTTTCTGTTTCTAATAGCACTTTCCAGGCACTGCCATTTCAGGAATAGGGAAGGCCCAGATCTTTTGTAACCCTAAAGCTCATCAGACAGAGAAAGTAAAGGGTAAAGTTAATGAGCTGGGTGGGAGGAAGTGCAAATTGATTTTAATGATAGATGATGCAGTTTGATAATAGCTGATCCCGGGGTAGAACAGACACTTGAACTTTTTCACAGGTAGCAGCAGAACCTGAGAGTAAAAAAGACAAATAATACCTAACACTCATAAAGAGAAGGATAAGACAGGAACCTTACCTGAACCCTTGGGCAAAAGCAGAAAGATTTAAGAGGGTCCTGCTTTACCAAGATACAAGTCAAGCTGTCTTGCTTGCCAAAGCCAGGCTTTCACATCATCTTCTGAGCTCACAACACCAAAGTCATTGCTTCAATAATGAAGTCACCCTCAAAGCATTTGAGAAAAAACATACATCAGTGCACAAAAGCTGATGGAATGGCTGAACAATGCAGTTTCAAGAAGCATGGTATGCAGTGGGCATGGCATTGCTTAGTTCCTCAGCCACCTATACTTTTAAAGGCTTTAACATTTAAGGAATGGCATTTCAAAACCAATCTATCCTAGGGCAGCTTTGGACAGACAGGGCTATTGTTGCCAAGATGTTCAGGGGTACGTGTCAAGGAGATGTCTGCAGGC
>NW_016691611.1:0-4473 GCF_001604755.1 Lepidothrix coronata | reverse complement strand
ACACAGCCAGGACAACTGAGCCAAACTGACCAAAGGAATATTCCATACCATATGGCATTTGCTCAGCAATAAAAGCTAAGAGAAATGGGTAGGGGCATTCATTATTATGATGTTTGTCTTCTGGAGAAACCAATACGTGTGCTACAGCCCTGCTTCCTGGGAAGAGGCTGAACATCGCCTGTTGGTGGCAAGCAGAGAGTGAAAATAAGTATTTTGTTTTCCTTTGCTTCTGTGAGTGGCCTTTGCTTTTGCTTTAATAAACTGCCTTTATCTTGACCCACAAGCTTTTTCCATCTTATTTTCTCCCCCCATTCTGCTGAGGAGGTGAGTGATGGAGCGGCTTGGTGGACATCTGGCATCCAGCCAAGGTCAACCCACCACATACCCAAAGCCTAACAGTCAGCACAAATTAACTTTAGGTCCCTTGGGCAGAAGGGAAGACAGAAGCAGGAACCAATTATTTATTTGCTTGGAAGATACCCAAGTACAGCAGAGATAAATGCAATAGATACAAGAGAGCATGAGAGGCTGGAATTACAGAGTTTGGAGCCTGACCTGATCTTCTGCAGCTCAGGGAACTTCAGAAGTTTTGTCTCCTAGCATGATTGACTTCAAAAATACTAATTCTCTGTCCCTGTCATGCAGCTATACTTTAGGTACAGGCAGGCTTTGGACAGAACCATGCCACACAGCCAAAGGATGGCAGGTACTCTGCTCTCATTTTTCATGCTTACTGCTATGTTTCACAATTCTACCTTTAAGGTGGAAAATGCAAGCCTTTGAGGTTGGTGGATAAGGCTGGTAAACATCAAAATGCTACACATTTTGTGCAGTAAAATGGATGGACAGACACCAGCTTGGGCAACATACAAAGGAGCACACAGTAAAATGCTCACAAATAATCATACAGCAGTGTGCACCTGCATACTCAGGCAGCTTTTACAAATGTACAGGCTGCACAGCAGGTAAGGATGGTGGTAATGACATATGGTGACCATTACAGTGCTTGTAATTAGATGATCCTGCCAGCAGTTCTCAGCCAGGCACGTACGACAGGGCAGTGACCCAAGGCACTCTTATGAGGAGCCTAAGAAACCCCTGGGAGGCCACATCGCTCTTCCCTCTGCCTACCCCAGACTGCAGCCATCTCATCTCCCACTGGTGCCTTTCCTGGGACGCAAGATGGAACAAGGTGTGGGCTCTATGAGTATGCTCTAAAGTGTGCCATAGATACAGTCCTGTCCTCACTCCATGACCCTTCCAATCTGCCACAGCCCTCAGTCGATACAACAACTGAAATCTCTCATAATCAATGTCTTTCCCAGGTCATCAATACCTCCATTACACTTTTCTTGCTTGCAGCTTGTGCTGATCCTTTGGCAGGATATGCTTATCTTTACAACGGCTCAAGTCACTCCAAACTGGGCGTGAAATTCAAAGGCTGCATCAGAGAGCAGCTCTTGCTTTCCTGGATTGGGACTCACCAATCCCTCCCAGCCCCCCTGCTTTGCTCCCGTGCCGCAATAACACTGCGGTGGGCACTCACTGTGAGTTTATGAGAAAGGATGATTTGTTCAGCCAGTGCATGAAAGAATGCAGAGTACATGAGAAGAGTCATATTTTTCAGGTGCTGTTCAGAAAGAAAGAGTATCTGAAGAAGAAGTAAGAAAAAAAATGAGAATCATAAGAAAGAAATAAGAACAAAGCTTTTGAACATGCACCTCCACCCCAAAAAATAAAATCCCTGAATCATGTTTTTGGTCTCTCATGTTTTTCTTCAGACAGGAAAGGGGGGGATGTTCTGAAGACACATTTCTGAAATGCTCAGAAAGGAGGCTGAGGAAGAAAACAGAACACAAGTGTTCACCAGGGCCTATCACAGCCCTATGTTACCAAAATAGCTCACTGCCTTCAGCTGGGAGACTCCCATTTTCACTACAGCTGTATTCAGACCTGGGAGAAAAGCTCCACACCACAGGAGGCTGAGTAACCTCTGACCTTACCGTAGTTGTAATGGCAAGCAGGTTCAGGATGTCTTGCCCCTAAAGCTGGCTTTTTCTTTGCCCTAGGTCTATCTCTGTATACAGGAGATTCTTGCAAATAATCCTGCTTCTCCGTACACTCCTCTGTTCTCTCTTTCACTATTTTCCAGCTATCACTAGAGCTGAAATATAGAAGCCAAGCAGCTTCATCAGTGGGATTGGCATGGGGGTGGAAGCAGAGGCAAGAGACAGTTAGATAATTGTGCAAGAGATGCTTTGGTGGTGAAGGGGTGAAGCCTTTGGGGCTGTACAGGAAACTCCCTCCAGACATCAGTGTCCTGGCAGGACCCATGTGCTGCAGAAGATGCTGTCCTCCATGCTCACTGGGGTCCTCAGAAGAGAGAAGACAGTAGGTCTGGCTCCAGTGTAGAATATACCAGACACTGAAGTCAGTGAAGCCATTGAGAGCAGTTGTAGTCACATAACAGCATAATAACAAAATGGTGAAGTCTCTTTCTTTAAATTAAAAAAAAAAAAAAAAAATCAAGGACCAGCTATAAGCTACTACTTTAACTTTCTCCTTTTATTAGTTTGTCTCTCTCCTACTGTGAAGAGAAAGTGAGAAATATGCTTGCCTAAAGTAAAACTACTTATAGATTACAGCTACAAGGGGAAAAAAATGCAGCCTCCCCATTTTCTTCTTAAGGCTACTTTCTTAAGGATGTTTGAATTGAAAGTATTCAATTTAACATGGTATGAAATTTTTCTCTCTTTAATTCACACTCAACCTTCTCTGCATCTTTACAAGCACATTTAAACTTTCAGATGCAAACTACAGCTGCAAATATGGAGTTGCCAGTGGGGAATATGACCTCCAGATGGCAGAGTGAATGGGACCCAGTCCTAAAATATTTGCCCTTTACCCCTGTGAACCCAGAGAAGCTCTATCACCAAATAAGCAGCTCCAAGCACGAAAGACCCACAGCAGACTCATGAGTTCAGATCACTAGAGGGAGACACAGTAACACACACACATCCCATCAGTGTCTTGCACTCAATAACAATCTGTTTTGCTGTAGTTGACTATATAGGTATGGGACTATTGAGCACAAGAGTGCTCAATGGCATATCTGGAGCACAAGAAAGGCTGACAAAGGAGGGCAAGGTAGACTCCATCTACAATGCTAAGAATGGCAGGCCTAGCAGATCTCTTCTCTTTTTATTCTAATCAGGACAAAAAAGTACTGATACTGGGTTTGTGATGGTGGGAAAGACAGAGAATTGGTAAGGTTCAGTAACCTGCTGCTGAGATGTGACTTGTGGCAGTGTATGGCACTTCCTTTTTCTGTCCTCATTAATTATGGAAGATTTTGAATTCTCATGTTCTGGGGTATTCAGTTTTCACTCCCCCATCTAGCCCTCCGGGATCCTTCAAGACTGGCTGATGGAGGTAGGGGAGGGAAAGTAGCTAGCTATTCCTGAATGACCTTACTAAACAGCCCATTGAGAAGCACTAACCTTCAAAGCAGAGATACAGCACTAATCTTGAGGGCAGACTGTACAGCACTGCACAGACAGCAGTATTACAGCATGCAATGAGCTGAAAAAATTCTGCTTTTCTGTAGGTGAAGGAAAGTTTTCATATGGACACCATCCAGCTCAGCCTTTAAAATGCCATGGAAAAGACTTTACCAGCATGACCGACTAGAATTGGTATCCATCTGGGAGAAGGAAAAAAGGAAGTAACTCTACCCAGACTCCAACTTGCTGTAAAGAGCAACATTATTATGTGGCAGGAAGGCCACTAACTGGGTACACAACTGCCACGTCTTGCCAGCAACAGCACAGAAAAATCTTGCCAGAGGTGGAGCAGCCAAGCACTCCACATGTTCCCCTCCAACCACTGCTGAAAGCAGCAGAGTAAATTTCCTCTACACAGCAGCTGTATTTGCTTGTTCCCCAGAAACGCCAAAATAATCATGAGGCTTTGCTCTCCCTTTATGACCTGGGACAGGAGAGAGAAATCAAAGCGGTTAAAAAAATGTATGTTTCCTGCATCAACAGTGATTGTACTGAAACAGCATCACAGACCACAGTAACCAAATGGGGCATTACTACAACAGGAGTGATCTCTATGCAGTGTATGTGTCTCGGGGTGTAGAAGGAAGAAAGCAAAACGAAACAGCACCTTCTCAACCTAAGTTTGTTACAGGTGAGGAAGGAGGTGGGGGGTCTGGATTTTGGGCACTAAGAAAAGTAGACTTCTAAAAATATAAGAAATGTGGAGCAAGTGTAAGTGGGAAGCAAATAGAGGTTGAAACAACTTTGGATGCCTTCTGGAGAAGACCTGAAAAAGTTGAAAATTTGGCTTGTTTCCCAGGCTCTTTGTGAGCCAGCATCCTCTTCCTTTTTTTTTTTTATGTTGGATAAGATGAAGACTAGATCAAGAGAGAAAAAGACATCTCAGAAAATGTGCTAAAACAAACTAGGA
>NW_016691610.1:0-4474 GCF_001604755.1 Lepidothrix coronata | reverse complement strand
TTTTTTTTTTTTTTTAATATGCTTGATATTTTTTTAACAGACTCCAACTTGCCTTTCTGAGTGTGGTGCTGACACCCTGAATTGAAAATTATGGCACAGCTCAAGGGTGAGATCGATCGAAGTGCTTTTTATTACTGACCATTCCCAGGCAAAGTGTTTTAAGCAAACTGGGTAATGGAGGGAAATTACATTATAGGGGGTACTGGCCTTAAAGAGATCTCTCTGTTATGCCTTCTGATAAAACAAAAGGGCATTCGAATGAGTAATTGCAGGGTGTAAACAAGGAAAAAAAAAGTGAGTAGGTTTTTATGTTAATATTTTTGATAGAAGATATCCAATCCACTGCAAGGCTACTTGAAGAAAGCAACTTTTAATGTGGAAGGAGCCTGAAAAACTGACAGGTACAGGTACAGCCCACCAGAATTCCATAGCCCTTCCTATCAAAGCACCCGTGGCACAGTTTTGCAGGTGGAGTTTTAAGTGGAGTTGAAGTCTCCACCAACTATCTAAGAATTTGCCACTTTTTTCAAAAGAAATGGTGCTGGCTGTAGTGGATCAGACTGAAGATATGTTTAGCCCAGATCTGTGTCAGGGGCCAATGAGAATATTCCCAAGCCTCAGATTATTCACCCGTTCTCCAGGTGTTTGTAACAGAGACTTACTCAGCCAACAGTAGTGTTATTTTTCTTAAAATAACTCTTTACAGGATTTTAATTTCCTGAATGTCTCTTGTTGCTTTTGAACTTGGATAATGCTTCACATTGGAGCATTCTGTCGCATTTATTCATTCGTTTAGTGAATGCTTTCTAAAGAACCACATCCCCTTGTTTTTCTGTTGGGATTTTTTTCCCAACCTCCCTGCTGCCTCTTCTGTTTGACTCTGGTTCTTGCACGTCAAGAGGTGCTGCTTCCTCACCTTCTCCAGGCCACTCATGTCACCGTGATCCTTCATCACAATTTTTTTTGAAGGAATAATTATTATAGTTGATATTTGAAAATATTTTGCATGTTCATTAATGAAAGAGAATGGGGCTTTTTTTTTTTTTTTTCCCATACTTAATGGTGTCTGTGTGTTGGTTAGGGCTACGTGCTGAGCTCCTGGAGCCCTCAGTGGGGTTTAAAGGAAAGTAGTTCTCTGTTGTGAGAAGAGAGTGGTGTCCATGTGTTCATATAAACACAGGTAATTACTGGATTGCTGGAGGGGTGTGTGGAGCTGCATTTTCTTTGTTTTGATTTGTCTATTTTTACCACTCCAAGGTAATGCCTTTGATCTGCTCTTGTGGTTTGTGTTGCACCCACTGCTCTGCTCTGTGGGGTGAGCTCTACCTGTGCTGCTCCTGGGAGAGGTACATCATCTCCATAGCAAGCACCCTTTTTTTTCCTTACTGCAGTGCTGCTGCTTGTGTGGTCAGATAACTCATTTTTCAAAGGGCAACACATTACAGCTCATTTCCATCTCTTTTACATCATTCATGTTTTGCTTTACATCCGCCTTAATGTAATTTGCTTTACATTTGCCTTAATGTGTTGGGTGTAAGAGAGGCAGGCGTCCCTCCTCATGCAATTAGGACTTATCTCTTGGGGCAGTAAACCTGACTAGTCAGTTGTGTGTGCTGCGGGATAGGGCAGTTCTGAGACATCCCAAACCCTCCACAGCAGGATGAGCTGTCCTTTCTACCTGGCATTGAATAGCTCTCCCAGAAATCCTAATAAATTGCGCGTTATCCAGCAGCGATAGCAGAGAGGTCAGAGCCCCTTCCGTCTTCCCTCTCCTGCCTGGTCTGTTTGGACAGAATTGATAAAAACTTCACAACCTCCTCAGAATTCCTCTCTGAAGAGTGAACTTTAGTCACCTGTAGGTGACTCGATCTGGCTGGTTTTGTCAGAACATATAACAGACAACAAGACACAGTAAAATAGTGTTTTTCATTAAATCCTCGTAACGGGTGACGGTGGTTTATTTGAGAAGGATGGCAGGAAAAATGGGAAAGGGAAAAAAACACACTGAGAAAAGGGAATGTTTGTCTACAGCTCATAAAACAGACCTCAGAAGTTCTCATAGTTGTCTTCCTTATCTTGTGATACTTCTCTTTCCATAACAGATTTCCCCTGACAAAGGGATCATGTGCTATTTCATAAACCTTTTTTCACAATTTAAAGTATGTATTTTTAATGTTTTTTCTTTTAAATGTGGCCATGATTGATAAGGTGATGTGGCCCCAGTTCACCAAAGCACTTAAGCATGGGCTGAAGAGCCCTGGTGAACAAATGGCTGATAAGGGAAGTTCTTTAGTTGTCTGATTTAAAAATCCATTTTTCCTTTTGCTGGTATCCCATTTTCCTGCAAATTGCCATTTTTTTTGCACTAGCGTTCCCTTGCCTTCACTATAACATTGTAGGATTAGAAGAATTGCTGTTTGGGCTGGCTTTGCAGTACACAATTTGGAAGAAATTAGTGCCACTGAGCTGCAGAACCGCTCATTTTGCTTCTCAATTTGCTGGTGTTTAACAGTTTGAAAATTGGCCTTGGGGCCCCGAGGATATCTGTATATATTTACTCTGCTAATTTGGGGACAGCCACGTTGTTAGAGCACAGTTGGTCTTTACCACCCAGGTAGAACACGCTGCATTCAACAAGGCTTCTGAGCTCTGTCCTACTTGGATTTCAGGATGTCATGCCTTGGTGACCAGATTGAGAGGATCTTCATTTGCCTTTCACAGCGAATTTATGGCCCTCGGCCAAATTAAGTTCTCCTGATGCAATATGTGCATGGGCGTGGAAGCACAGATAGAAGTTCTGGCTTCCCTGTAATGGGATAATGGAAAGTCTGTAGGGAACAGGACAATAATTTCCCCATTTTGAATGGGCCTAAGAAATGAGTTTTCAGTTCCACTAATGTAAATCTTCTCTATGCCCACTCAATTTACTACCCACTCTGCCTCTGGGTCTGCTCTCAGAAATGCTTCTACACTTGTCTGGACTGATTAGGATTCATATAAATAGATGCTTTCTATATGACATGCATTTTGGCACTGTATTGACATTCGAATATATTACTCTCTTAGCCTTTAACAGTTGAACAAATTTAGATAAAATGATGGCTCGTTTTTACAAGGTGATAAAATGAACATAATTGGGTTAATAACTTAATCTGTCAGCCTGGAATTAGATTACACATACCTGTATGCACAAAATTTGATTAGAGAGAATCAGATTTGCCATTCCACTTGCTTCTGTTGTGACCTTTGGTTATTCCATCTCGTTGCCTTGAAGGAGCCAGTTCAGACCTGACAGTCCAAAACTGGTGGTGTCACTCAATTGCTCCTCAATTGCTTTTACTCCGTACTGTTTTCTTGCTGTGGCAGAACGTTTATGTTTCCTTACTATTCCTAAATAAATTTATTGTAGAGATGACAGTAATGTGAAGAGGGTTTTAGTACTGCTTTGGCAAGTGGCTCTCACTATTATTTCCTGGCAGAAACGAATCAAATTGACTGAGATGAATTTTGGGCTAATAGCAGGGGTTAGTTTGGCTTCTTAGTATTTGCTGTGTGGACTTTTGCTTATCAGTCTTTGTTTTCTGAAAAAAAATGCGTTTGAAATCAGTTTTCTGTTGCAAAGAATCCCCCAGTGGCGTTGGTTGTAGACACTTGCTCAGTCACTTGAGTCGTCAGCGATTTGTGTCACCAGGGCTTCAGGAACAGAACTAAACCTGCCAGAACCTACTCCTGGACACACTAAAATTATTGTCCCTGCTTCCTCCCCCGACTAAAAGCTTCAGTAACATCACTCTCTGCTTCATATAAATAAATCCATTGACAGAAAATAACAAATGAGATAACAAAGCACAGCTTGTTGAATCGTGTGCACAGTCTTATTAGCAATGGTCACTGTTTAAGTATTTCATATCACTAATCCATGCTGATCTGCATATCAGTAGTTGTGTTGATGTGCCTCCACCACATCTTGCTTTGCAGCCACTCCTTTCCCCTCTTAAAATATTTAAACTACTGCCCTGAGACTGCCAGGTTACATTTGTGACATGTGCTCATGGTATGGCACAGTAAATGAATTCTAATTGATTTATTGCCCCTTCAGGTTGAAACACTTATATATGACTAATTTAAATGTTGACAGCAGTTGAAAAGCTTAAATACCAATTGCTGTTCCAAGAGAAAAGTTGTTTTAAATTAATCACTTAAAAATTCAAATTTAACGTAGTCAAGTTTAGTGATTCAGTAGACTATTTAAATAGAGCATCAAATTAATAGATCCGGAAGACTCTGATGTTCTAATGAACAAATTAGGGCATCAATGCTCATTATTTAGCCTCTTAAGGATAAAATAATGTCAAAGCTGAAGGCTGGGAAAAGTTAGTTCCTCTAATACGTGTTCATCAGTCCTTTGTTTCGTGGTCAGGAGGTGCAGTAGCCCTTCCCCTACGTGATGAATTGTATTTTCAGTGGATGTGTC
>NW_016691609.1:0-4476 GCF_001604755.1 Lepidothrix coronata | reverse complement strand
AAAAAAAAAAGAATAAAAGACTTGGTTTGAAAAAGACTACTTTTATCTGTGTCCATTGATTTCAGTCTGTTTCAAGAGATGTATATAACTTCACAACTGTAAAGAGAATAACTACTTGTCTGCCTGTCTGTTTTCATTACATTAACAGAACTGTATTAAGAATATTTCAAAATTGTATGTGTGAGCTTCAATCTAACATTCAAAACTTCTATAACCTCAATTGCAGCACATATTTTCAATCAGATTTCCTCAGCTGCAAGAGGTGTAGAATTACTAGACCTAATTTTCTTAACTCTGAAAACAAGGATATGTAGATTCCTGTTGCCCAAGATGACTGCCTCCACATTCTGCAGATGTGTGCTGGGTTGACCTTGGCTGGATGCCATATGCCCACCAAAGTCACTCTATCACTCTCCTCCTCAGACAAACAGGGGAGAGAAACTACAAAAAAACCCTCACAGGTTGAGATAAGGGAGAAATCACTCACTGATGACCATCATGGAAAAAAGCCCCTTCTTAAATATGTTATCCTAGAGGTGCTATCACTGTCACTGTTGGGGTGGACTCAGTCAGTGGCAGGTCTGTCTTGGAGCCATCTGGCATTGGTTCTGTCGAACACAGGGGGAAGCTTTTGGCAGCTTCTCAGAGAAGCTGCCCCAGTAGACCCCCACTACTACCCATCTTGCCAGGTGAGGGTATCGGAGCTTTGGCTGCCTGGGGCAGCTCTGAGCTGCTGAGTTGGGCTGGGACCGCTGGGCAGGGCTGTGATGGGCTCTGGTGCCTGTGGCATTGCAGGGGAAGAGTCACAGTAGGGGTGCTTATCAGGGGCTCCAGCAAGCAGTGCTGTCCCAGCATGGCCTGAGCCAGTAGTGAGTGTACACACGGGCAGGGCTGGGCTGGATGAGGGCTGGGACAGAAACACAGAGCCCTGGTGGGTTCTCACCCTGCACAGAGGGTCCAGCCGCCTGCCAGCAGCCCATCCCTCTCCTACATGCCTCCACCCCCCTGAAGCTCCCATTCCTGCTCTCCAACCACCAGCTCCCTCCCTTCCAGCCCCATGTAACCCATTCTGTCCCTCTTCCTGTAGGCCATGGCTGCCCAAATGTTCTTCATTCTGGCAGAAAGCATCATCCAGCACCCATGGATGGCTGGTGATGAGCTGGATGAGGCCACATGCAAGTGCATGCGGGAGCATGAGGAGATGGTGAGCCAGGAGATGACTGGTCTGCTGAAGGAGCTGAAGCAGAATGGCATGGCCCAGGGATGCCTGCCCTTCACTGCCATGCTGCAGTGGCAGTGCTGGACCATTGCTGTAGCACTTATTCTGCTCTTTGGGCTGTGGTTGTAGCTCCAAGTTTTGACAAATCACTTCCATGAGCTTCTCATGGAAGTCACCCCTGTAGCATCCCCCCTTAACTCCCCACCCCATCAACCTTGCCAAGAAACCCCAATACAAATGAAAGGGTTCTAGCACATTTTCAAGTTTCTACTATAGACTATGCATACTAGGTAGAGATTTCCCAGATGCTTTTCTTAAAGACAATGAAGATATGGGTTATACTTTGAAGGCCTGAATGCTATATGGAAATACATGCCTCTATCCATGTGTCAGCATTTTTTAACAGTTGGACCATTACAACTGGACCAATCTGATCATGTATGTATTGATGCTTATGGCCAAAATCTTTAATTGTAAGACAAGTTTCAAGGAAAAATTGACGAATTCTTTGGTTATAAATGCATTCCTTCCCTAAAAAAGCAAACAATTGAGATATGCTAGTGATCAAGTCCTTGTGTGGAAATCAAAATTATTCACATTTGACTAACCCTTAAATGCTAAGAGCTAAATACAGGTTTCTCATTCCCTTTGAGATCATACTGCCCTCAAAAACTTTAAGAATTTAGACCTTTGCCTGATTATCCCTCATCTGAGACAGTACAAGGAAATAGTATTACCTTTAAAGTCTATGAACAATTTGGGGTACACTGAAATTAATAACAGAAGCCTTTGATGAGGGCAGGGTTGTAATCAATGCCTAAGAGTGAAGCTAAAACAATATGAGAGAAGAGAAAGATCATTGGTTTAATTTCTCTGTCTGATGTTTTAATAACATCATGGCATTAAGTTCACCAGAGCTGAGATCTGACACTGAATCACAACACTGGTCACTTGGGTTATTTACACTGAGCCAACAGGAACAAGTCACCCCTTTATGAAACAGTACTTATTGCTTCCAGTCTCTTTTTCACATCACCTAAATCTTCACACTCTGGTTTTCCTTTCAGACTTTCGATGTTTTAATTTTATGTCTTGAAGCGTTCATAAAGCAAACCTGAAAATAGAAAATTTAAAAGAAAATAAGAAAAAGGCTTTACAATTTCAGCCAAGCAGAAGAAATATGTGTAATGGTGAAGGGAGAAATACTAAAAGTTGCTCAGATAGTTGCTGCCACACATTCAGCTTCAGACCATGTCTTTATTGTGAAAGGCCAGTGCTGTGAAGGACTGAGACCAGGTTTGGAGTGTCTCCTGCCTCACTGCTGTGGGCTCAGGGCTAGTCTGCTCCAAGGCCACCAGCGTGGTGCGTGATGTGCTTTTAGCCACATACAGCCCTGAGGTGTATCTGTGACTTTGGGTAAGAGGGAGTCAGTTCAAAGTGCTAAACTGTTCTTTTAGGATGTTCCCATGTCCTGGGGAGACACACATGAATGTCCTGAGGACAGTTCTTCTGAAAGTGTCCAGCTGCCACCTCAACTGGGAGCTGAGAGGGCAGGTAAGAAATCCCACCCATCTCGATATGCCCTAGAGTATGGCTTGTTATCTGCCTGCATCCCAGAATGAATGAGGAGGGAAGGCTGGCTTAGACCCAACCTTGTCGCTGTAGGTTCAAGCTGGAGTTGTCCCCAGAGAATGGAGAGCTCAGATCTTCCCTGAGAGGCACTGATAAACAGACCATGGATGCGCCTTCCTTCTGCAAGGGCAGAGGAGTCCAGCACAAACAGCGCGCTCCCTTCCCAACGCCACATAGGATGAGATGCTGTTGAGTCAATAAAAAGCAGACCATTTTGCTCAATGGCCATCTCAATTTTGCAAAGCAGTTGGCTGTGCTGTAACATGCCAAAGAGTTTGTCACTGAGCTCTGCATACATGAGAGCTGGCTTCATTCCTTCCCCCTGGGAATCTTAACTCAGGCGACCTTAAATGCCTTAAATACCAGCTCAGAGCTCAGGCACCATCTGGAAACAATGATCTGGTAGAAGCCAAGGTGCTGATGCACCGAATTAACACAGGTTCCAGGTGCTGACATGTTACTTCCTGCCCTCCCCTAGCCTTGATGTCCCACACCTGGATTTCAGCAGCAGGGACACTGCAGTCTCAGGGGCTACAGGCTGCTGTGCTGGTGTGTTCAGTGCGGCTGGAGCTGGGTGACAAGTGGTCAAGATTTGAAAAGGATGTTGTTTTCCTTATCTACAATAAATCAATAAGTTTCTCCAGAATTTTTCGATTTGTAGGTCCTTTTCAGCATATCCTTTACTCTCAGCAGTTTTCTTATCTTTGTTCTTCTTAGACTATAGTTTTCCTCCTTTAGTCCCTCTTCTGTTTCATTCAAATCTAAGATTTTTTCATTATTTTTGCTTTTCATTTGTTTATTGTATTCTATTCCATTTCATTTTTCCCTAACCTTTTCTCTGGTTTCATCTTAGTCCTCCCCTCCTCCTTTCCATCACCATATTTACATTTCTCTTTCAATGCCCACTTTCTATAGCCCTCTTCACATAATCCCTGGACACACTCTCCAACCCCCATATCAATCCTTTTTCTTTTTCTACTTATAACCTTTTGTCCTTTTACTGTTTTTTCCCTTCCAATGCACATTTTCTCCCCCTTCTCACATCCAGATGTTTTTCCCTCTCTATTTCCAGCTGTGCGAATAAATGACTTTTTTGTTTGTTTTGAGGAAGTTAGGTCAATCCTGAACAAACGTATTTATATTTTCAGGAAACCAAAACAATGTAAATTATCATTTTGGTTTAATATTTTAAAAAGAATAAACTGAAAAATTGATTATTTTGATCTTTGAGGTATTTATAGTAAATAATAATTGAAGTAAATTTGTAAATTTGTAAATTCAGTCACTTTGTTGAAGTGACTGAAAAAAAAGTCAAAGCATTTAGGCTTTGGGGGTGGAGGTGAGGGCATGGCAAGTAGCTTGTCATTTCTTTTTTGACAGGACTAAAGGGAGGATTACTATGCAAAACAACTCAGGTTGCTCTCACTACACATTCAAAGTGGTTTTGTTTTGATCAAAACTAATGTTTTAGGAGCAAAACAAATTTGGTTGATAAATTTGTTCTGGCCCTAATTTCCATTTCCTTCTTTTTCCCTGTCCAGAATAGTGAGGTGCAGAGAGCATGGAGGCACAGTGCAGTTTTTAGCTGGTATTTGGACGTTATTTAAAAAAAAAAAAAAAAAGAA
>NW_016691608.1:2046-4480 GCF_001604755.1 Lepidothrix coronata | reverse complement strand
CCACCCTGGGGGGCCCAAAACCCACCCTGGGGGGCCCCAAAACCCACCCCCACGCACCTCAAATCGTGGTGGCCGAGTACGCCATCGCCCTGGCCCGGCGCCACGTGACACGGTGGGGCCCCAAACCCACCCTGGGGGGCCCCAAAACCCACCCCCACGCACCTCAAATCGTGGTGGCCGAGTACGCCATCGCCCTGGCCCGGCGCCACATGACACGGTGGGGCCCCAAACCCACCCTGGGGGCCCCAAACCCACCCTGGGGGCCCCAAAACCCACCCTGGGGGGCCCCAAACCCACCCTGGGGGTCCCCAAACCACACCCTGGGGGTTCCCAAACTGCACCCTGGTGGTCCCCAAACCACACCCTGGGGGTCCCCAAAACCCACCCTGGGGAGCCTTAAATGCTCTCTGGCTTGAACCCAACCTCCCCAGGACCGCCTAAAACCCACTGGGGGTCCCCAGAACGCTGTTGCCCCCCCCATATTTGTGTTTCTGGTTGATCTGCACCTCCTGAGGGGGTTCTGTGGGGTCCCATCCATTGACTCCCCCTCATGTCCCTCCCAGGTCCATCTCCACCTCTGGGGGGCCTGGGAGCTGTCCCAGGGGTCCCCCCCAAGCCTGACCACCCCCATTTCTCCCCTCCCCAGGTCCATCTACACGTCCCCCATCAAGGCCCTCTCCAACCAGAAGTTCCGGGATTTCCGGGAGACCTTCGGGGACGTGGGGCTGCTGACGGGGGACGTGCAGCTGCGCCCCGAGGCCGCCTGCCTGGTCATGACCACCGAGATCCTGCGGTGAGGGGCTGCTGGGGGGCCTCGGGGGGGCTTTGGGGGGCGGTCGGGACCCCAAAACCCATCCCTGCTTCCCCGCAGGTCGATGCTGTACAACGGCTCCGACGCCATCCGGGACCTGGAGTGGGTGATCTTTGATGAAGTGCACTACGTCAACGATGACGAGGTTTGGGGGGGTCTGGGGGGGTCTTAGGTGGGTCCTCATGGGGTTTGGGGGGCCCTCAGGGTGGTTTGGAGGGTCCTGGGGGGGGGTTGGGGGGGCTCGGGGAGGTTTGGGGGACATCAGCCGGGACCTGGAGTGGGTCACCTTTAACGAGGTGTGTCGTGCCAGTGGTGATGAGGGAGGAGTTTGGGGGTCCCCAAGAAGTTTAAGGGGTCACCGGGGGTTTTGGGAGGTCCCCAAGGGGTCCTGTGGGGGAGTTTGGAGGGTCCCATAGAGGTTCTGGGAGCTTTGGGACCCCCCTGACCCTCTCAGCAGGAGCGATGAGGGAGGACATGCTGATTGTGGAGAATCTGGGGGATGTTTTGGGGAGCTCAAGGTTTTTGGGGAGCTGGGGGGTTTTGGGGGGTCCCAGGAGGGTTTGGGGCCCCCCCTGACCCCCCCTGTGCTCCGCAGCGGGGGGTGGTGTGGGAGGAGGTGCTGATCCTGCTCCCCGAGCACGTGAAGCTGGTGCTGCTCAGTGCCACCGTCCCCAACGCCCTCGAGTTCGCCCAGTGGGTCGGGTACGGACCGGGGGGCGCGGCTGGGGGGGCCCTGCGGGGCTTGGGGGGGGTGGGTGGTCTCTGAGAGGCACGTGGGGGGCTTTAGGGGGCTGGGGAGAGAGCTGGGGGGGGATGTGGAGGACGTGGGGGGCTCAGAGGGGTTCTGGGGGTCCCTGGGGGGCAGGAGGGCTCTGGGGGTGGGGGGTAATGATGTGGGGCAGCACAGAGGGACAGGGGGACGTGGAGGGTGTGAGGGGAGTCCCTATGAGCCCTGTCACCCGGGTTTTACCCAATTCTGGCTGTTTTCCCCCCGTTCCAGGCGCACCAAGCGCCGCTGTGTGCGGGTGCTCTCCACCCTGGGCTGGGGGGAGCATGGGGAGTGTGTGTGATCCCTCCATTGCCGTTTTTGCCCAATTCTGCCTGTTTTCCCCCCATTCCAGGCGCACCAAGCGCCGCTGTGTGCGGGTGCTCTCCACCCCAGACTGGGGGGAGCATGGGGGGTGTGTGTGATCCCCCCATTGCCGTTTTTGCCCAATTCTGGCTGTTTTCCCCCCTTTCCAGGCGCACCAAGCGCCGCTGTGTGCGGGTGCTCTCCACCTTGGGCTGAGGGGAGCACGGGGGGTGTGTGTGATCCCTCCATTGCCGTTTTTACCCAATTTTGCCTGTTTTCCCCCCTTTCCAGGCGTACCAAGCGCCGCTGTGTGCGGGTGCTCTCCACCCCGCGGCGCCCGGTGCCACTGGAGCATTTCCTGTTCACCGGGAACAGCTCCCGGACACGGCACCAGCTCTTCCCGCTGCTGGGCCCGGGGGGGGCCTTCAGCACCCAGGGGTGAGACCCCCGCCTGCCCCTCACCTGCCCCATAGCTCACCTCTCACCTAGCTCACCTCTCACCTGCCCCATAGCTCACCTCTCACCTGTCCCGTAGCTCACCTCTCACCTGT
>NW_016691608.1:0-1021 GCF_001604755.1 Lepidothrix coronata | reverse complement strand
CACCTCCCCAGGAGCGAGGGGTCTGGCTGTCCCTGCTGGAGACGCTGCGGGAGCGGGAGCTGCTGCCCGCGGTGACGTTCACCTTCTCGCGGGGCCGCTGCGAGGACCAGGCGGCCGCCCTGGGCTCCCTGGACCTGCTGAGCGGGGCCGAGCGCGGCAGCGTCCGGCAGTTCCTGACGCGCTGCCTGGCCCGGCTGCGGGGCTCCGACCGCCGCCTGCCTCAGGTGGGGCTTTGGGGGCCTCCCGGGGGCTGCGATGGGGGCATGGGGGTCCCGCGGGGCCAGCGACGCCCCGCGTCCCCCCTCCTTGTCAGGTGTTGCAGCTGTCGGAGCTGCTGCAGCGCGGGATCGGGGTGCACCACGGCGGGGTCCTGCCCCTGCTCAAGGAGGTCGTGGAGATGCTCTTCAGCCAGGGGCTGGTCAAGGTGCGTGGGGCAGGCATGGGGCCGCGGGCGAGGTGCTGCGTCCCCGTGTGGGGAATGGGGTCCTGCCCTGCCGTGGCGCTGCCCCATGGCGGCTCCTCCAGCCCCACACCTGCTCCAGGTGCTGTTTGCCACCGAGACCTTCGCCATGGGGGTGAACATGCCGGCGCGAACCGTCGTCTTCGATTCCATCCGCAAACACGACGGGAACAGCTTCCGCGATCTCCTGCCCGGTGCGGGGCCGGGGGGCGGCTGCGGGGTCACCGGGGATGGCCGGGGGGCACCTGTGGGGCAGCATTTGGGGTCTCGGTGGCATCTCTGTCGGGTTCCACCAGAGCGTTCCTGTAAATGGGGAAATGCAGGGCAGCTGTCGGGGGCTGGGTGCCACGTCCTGAATGTCCCCACGGAGTTATACGTGCAGCGTGGGTGTTGTGGGGCGGCTGTTGGTCACTGTGGGGCAGGTGGGAAACATGGTTGAAAAAGTGGTGGGAAATGCGATCAGGATACGTCGGATGAAAGTGTTGGGAGAGGAGTGGAAAAACAGCAGGAAACGTGATTGAAAACCAGTGGGAAACGTGAGGGGGAAAATGGTGGGAAATG
>NW_016691607.1:7022-11505 GCF_001604755.1 Lepidothrix coronata | reverse complement strand
TGACGAGCTCCATCTGCCTGGGGAAGTCCCCTGACCAGGAATCGAACTCGGGCCGTGGCAGTGAGAGCGCTGCATCCTAACCACTAGACCACCAGGGGGCCCCCATAATAAAGTATATTTAAATAACAATCAACAAAATGCTGTGATGAGGTACGTTAGATATCACAATTTGCCATACTTATTCAATTGTATTATTTATTTACCATTTTTCAAATTTATCTATTATATACACAACCAATGAGTGTGATTTAATCAAAATATGAGGTAATTTTCTCTCAGTAAATCAACCTCCCCAAGAAATCTCACTGCATCATGCAAATAACCTTTGGGTATCAGTTAGATAAGAATGATATATTCAAAATATCTGTTTAGTAAAATTATGAGCTCATGGTAGCAAAATTCTTTTGCAACCTTCTAGCACTGTGATGCCTATTTCCCTTAAACTTTTTATCATGCTATAGTAAAATAAGATTTTAATAAACTGTTACAGTCATTCATATTGTCAGAAAAAGATCGCAGAATCACAGAATCGACTATGTTTAAAAAGACCTCTGAGATCATTGAGTCCAATCTATGACCAAACACCACCTTGTCAACTAGATCATGGCACTAAGTGCCACATCCAGTCTTTCCTTAAACACCTCTAGGAATGATCTATCAGTCTTAGGCAGTTATTGTTATACACAATAAGTATAAGTGTACTTTTTTCTACAGTTGCTACACTAGCTATAGTACAGTATTGTTACACTTGTTACTATAGTTGTACTATAAATTCCATATTATTTCTCTTCTCTGAAAAACTAAGAATTAAGAGAAGATTTACTTTCATGTAACACTGCCAAGCACAATAGCAGCACTCTGTCCTGAAAGGAAGTCAAAATAGAATAGCTTTGTATTTTTTCACACATAGGCTGATGATCTGAAATGATGTTTTCTCTTGCTTTCAGATTTTTAATGAAATCATTTTGCTCTACTAATGCTTACAGCATATTTCCATGAGAATCTGCATGATGGTCATATTTCTCAAAAAGTGGATTTCTAGGGTACTTGTAAAAAGTATCTAAGAAGATAGTAAATGCCTCTGCTCCAGAACATTTATTCAGTCCTAAAGTTCTCAGGAAAATCTCGCAGAATAGATAAGGCTTGAGTCTCCCAGATATGCAAGATGGACTTCGTTACATCAGAAGTGAGAAGAAGGGTTTTTCTGCAGAGAAGGTTCCCTTGGTAGCAATCCTTCCTTCAACTCACATGACTGTTCCAGGAGGATCAATGAAAGGCTAATGATAAGCCTAGACTGCAATATATTAGCAAGATCTCTTGTCTGTTTGAGCAAGTTTTGAGCTGTCTTCCCGCCAAATCTCCAAAGCTCAGCGAAAGCTTTTTCCCTGCCTTCCCCTTTAGGCAAAGGAAAAAAAACTATAGAAACTGAGAGAAATTGAAACCAACTGAATTATATAAAAATATGTATGTATTTTTACATATATTGCAGTTATATACAGTAAGAATATTATGTACAACTCCTGAAAAGGGGAAGAGGGGAAGGGAAAATGGGAAAAAGGGACAAAAAGGGATAAAAAGGGAGAAAACAAAACAGATATGCACAATCTAAAAACTCAGAGACTAGCAGAATAAAGAATTAGCAAAAGAATATCTTACAGTTACTCTCCTTGGGACAGCAGAAGTCTTTCTGGATGACCGCCGGCACCCTCTGCCTCCCAAGGTCTACAAGGCCTCACTCGGCCTCACTCCCTCACACAGCAGAACCAACGGCGGGGAATCTGCACCTTCAGAACCACCGGAAGGGAAGAGAGCGAAGGCCTCCCCTCCCTTCTTCTTTATACGCTGGCTTATGTAAAAATCGTAGGGAATACTGAGCATATAGCTACTTCCTTGGTTACAAACTGGTTGCCAAGGAAGGCCTAGACTAAAACTACTACACTGTTGCAGGTATAAGTTTAACTCATGATTTGTTCCATTACCTTCATTTTTCAGAAGACTGAGATGGGTAGGGGTCCCCTCACCCAAGCTTCTTTGAACTCTAAAGGCTGAAAAAACTTATTTTCCTGTACAGTTCAGCATTCTAAGATACAGAAATGGGAGAGCTCACCTGCCCTAAACATCCTAAGGGATCCGATCTTAGTGATATTACTGGAACTCTTTGGGGGGCCCTTGTGACTTTTCCTGTACAATTGAGGCCTGATGTGATATTCTCAGAGAAATGCTCCTTTATGAGTTCCCTCTCTTGAGATGTGACCATTAACAAAGTGACATTACATCAGGACATATCCATCTCTGAGTCCTTAGCACTTGTGAGCTAAGGATTTCCTCTCATTTTGACCTGTACAATTTCACATGCTGAGTGGTGTGTGCATATGTTACAGATCACTTTCACTACGAAAGAGAGAGGAGAACTAAACTTAATGGGAACCTTCGGTGAAATGGATGTTCCACAGCTTGTAGTGCGCCTTCAAAGGCATGCTGCATGACAAATTTATCAAAATCAATCATGTCCTTTGCATACTCTATCAAGCAGTTGCTCAGCTTGCCAAAGGACATCTCGAACTGAAGTTCAGAGAATGGAGCACATAATTGAATCACTACTGACCAGCTGTCACAACAACCCTCTGCTCCCCAAACACTAATGAAAGGAAGCAAATGAGACGTCCTGATTCAAACTTTTATTCTGATGACATCCTATTGTTGTGTTCTAGCACAGAGCCAAGAACTGAAGAGAAATCATCATCCTCATTACATTTTCTGAAAGCTTATTATAAGCACTTGCTGATATCGCTGCAGGAATTGTCTGAAACTTCAGAGATGAAGCAAATATGCTGTTTGAGATAATGCTAATGTATGCAAAACAGAAAAACAAAACACCTACAAACCCATAAAAAACTGTCCTAGAAGCTTGAAAAAAATCTCACAATTTTAACACACCTGAAGAATCAGACAGATATTATTGATATCTGTGATCATCTTGTTTTTTAGCTGAAATATTTAATTTTGATATTTATTTTTATTACATTTAATATGAAATTAAATACCAGTCACATCTTAGAACTGCTAGAGAACATAAATAGAATACAGACCTACTGTCAGACCTACCCAGTTATGATCCTCTCTGCATATGAGGGAAGAAACATCCTTCCTAGAGTGCCTTGTCACATCTATTTTGTTACCATATAATCCCAGTCTCTGTAAGGCAACTAGTATAGCTGTTGTCATCATTATAGAAATAATTTAATACTTTTTCTCAAACGCAGTTATGCAACCACATAGAAAATATGACAGTATCATTTTAAAACAGGGGACATGAGGCGTAGACATGTATTCAGAAAAGCCAGGCTTTCTTGTCTATCTCTGGGAAAGACTTGCCCTGCTGTAACAGGCTGTGTGGCTTAAGTAGCCCAAGCCTTTGCAAGCTCTGAAACAGGCTTGTTAGAATAGTGACTTATGGGGGAGAATTTATGTTCCTTTCAGACTTTGAGATAACTAAAACAAAAGGGGGAAAAGGGGAAGAAATGGAGAATTAAAAATAAAGGGGGTTTTGGTCAATTCATATGGTGTTTTCATCAATTGCTACCTTATTTGTAAAAGGATTGGTTGAAAATGATAACTTAAACACTAATAAAGCTGAATAAACATGAAAAAATGGCAAATTCTGTGGCCATTGTTTCTGTTTTGTAGAAGGTTATAAATATGATGTTATATCAAGATTTGTTCTTAACAAAACAAAGAACTCTTTCATAGCGTTCAAGAAAAGTGGATTGACAAATATATATGTCAGAAACACACATACTTTTTATTTACATTTTTCTAAGACAGCATATTCTGAAGCAGATCTGTTGTTGAGTCTTTAGACAATGAAGGTAGATTGTTTTTAATGATTTATGTCAGTTGAATTAAAGATGATTTATCACTGTTTTCTCTAAAGCAACTAACTGTAGAGTAAGGAAAGAATTCTCTTGTTTTGTTTTCTGTCATGGAAAGATGGATTTGTGGTGCTCAGACAACCACAGTGTTTTTGTAACTCCAGTCACTTTGATTTTTTTTTGTGTGGAGTTTTGGAGTGGAATCAAATCTGTGCTTTGTTTCAGAAGAATGTATATGTGACGCAAATTCATCACATATATACATCTATGACATGCAAATGCAGACCAGAGCTATAAATAAACCTGTTTTATTTTACCTGAATTTTGGCAGACCCAAAAACTCTATTCAAAAATTGTTGTTAAGTAATAACCAGTTGTCCTAGTTAGAACAGCTGGGACCGATTCGTCACTGGATGGGTATAGCCCAAAACTGTGTATTCTATAGCCTTCCATGCCATTTCCCAGAAACTCTTGTCGGGGAGGGGGGGGGCTACCTGTAGGGGGTATTCCTGTCCTCATACCCTTTTATGGAATTCCCCGCTCTGAGGGAAGGATTGACCATTCCTGCCTGAACTGGAGAATATATAAACCTGGAGTTTCAGAACTTTTCT
>NW_016691607.1:0-1144 GCF_001604755.1 Lepidothrix coronata | reverse complement strand
TTTCCAGGCGGTGGGACCGGCCACTGCAGCGCAGGGCTGAAAAAAGGGAACAGCAGCTCTTTCCACCAGGAAAAAACTGTGGAACCCTTGGTTTGAGGAGCAGTTTTGGGACACCCTGGGCACTTCTTGGGTAGGAAGACCTTTCTGTGGTGGCACCTTTAGTCTGGCAGGAATCTTCATTTAACGTAAATTTTCCAGGAGGTGGGACAAGGCATTGCAGCACAGGGCAGTAAAAAAGGGAACAGCAGCTCTTTCTACCAGGAAAAAAAATCTCGATCCTTTGGCTATGAGGTGCAGTTTTTGGGACAGCCTGGGCACTTCTTCGGCAGGAAGGCCTTTCTGTGGTGGCATCTTTTCAACCGTAGGAATCTTCATTTAGAGTAAATTTTTCAGGAGGTGGGACTGGCCATTGCAGCGCAGGGATGAAGAAACGGAACAGCAGCTCTTTTTAGCAGGAAAAAAAGTCTGGATCCTTTGGCTTCAGGTATAGTTGTTGAGGCAGCCTGGGCACTTCTTGGGTAGCAAGACCTTTCTGTGGTGGCACCTTTTGTGTGCCTGGAATCTTCATTTACATTCAATTTTCCAGGAGTTGGGACCGGCCATTGCAGTGCAGGGCTGAAGAAAAGGAACAGCAGCTCTTTCCACCAGGAAAAAAAGTCTGGAAGCTTTGGCTTCGAGGTGCAGTTGTTGGTGAAGCCTGGGTACTTTTTGGCAGCATGACCTTTCTGTGGTGGCACCTTTTGTCTGGCAGGAATCTTCATTTAGATTAAATTTTCCAGGATGTGGGATCGGCCATTGCAGTGCAGGCCTGAAAAAAGGGAACAGCAGCTCTTTCCACCAGGTAAAAAAGTCTGGAAGCTTTGGCTTCAGGTGAAGTTAGTGCAGCCTTGGCACTTCCTGGGCAGGAAGAGTTTTCTGTGGTGGCACCTTTTGTCTGGCAGGAATCTTCATTTTGAGAAAATTTTTCAGGAGGTGGGACTAGCCATTGCAGCGCAGGGCAGAAAAATGGGAACAGCAGCTCTTTCCACCAGGAAACAAAGTCTGGATCCTTTGGCTTTGAGGTGCAGTTTTTGGTGCAGCCTCGGCACTTCTTGGGCAGCAAGCCTTTTTTGTGGTGGCACCTTTTGTCTCGGAGGTGTTTGTT
>NW_016691606.1:0-4484 GCF_001604755.1 Lepidothrix coronata | reverse complement strand
AAGCATCATTTGTCTTCATTGTAACTAAAGAAATGAAAAAAAGAGAAGATGCTTCTTATTGGAGTATAGATATTCATTCTATTCTCTGTAAATGCCTGGCTTATTGCTGGGTTCCTTTTGGATAGCAAAACAGACATAAGCCCTCACCTTGAGTATTAGCCCACACACATTGCCAGGAAGTTGCAAGCTGTTGGAATGTTGAAAATTCCTCTAGTGTCAAGTCTGAGTTTGCGTCAGTGTCCTGTCTGATTGTATATGTGTGTTCCTGGAAATTGTGGGAAAGAGGTGAGATGAACTTTGTTGCATCAATAGGATTTAATTAGGCCTAGGTGCTGTATTTCTATCTGTGCCTTCTTAATGAAGACTTCAGGATTTCACAAGGGTAACCAAAGATCTAAGCTGGTAACTAGGCATCTTCAATGAGTCCAATGTGTCTGACTAGAAAGTATGTATTATGATACTCTTGCAGAAATGAACTGTGACTGAGGATTTGTGTTGAGGCCTTATAATTTGAAGGTTGGGAAGCGTTACAAGATATTCTTTTGGGGAGGGAAGGATGCTCTGTTTGGAATAAATGTACCTAATACTTGCTCACTACTACTACTCACCTAGTAGTGCTCACATACATAGTTAAATGTTGCTTTTTAGTATGATCTCTCTCATTAAAAGTACCGTGATATAGATGCAGGGATGTGCAGTCATCTTTTCCCTTTACTCATCATTGACTAGGAGTATATACTCCATTATGTCCAGTCCAGACTGTGTCCAGTCCTGGCCTCACTAGCACAAGAAAAGAAAGATACAGACTTACTAGAACAAATCTAGTGCAGTGCTATGTAAGTGATTAAGGGACCTGGAGAATTTTTTTTATTTGAGGAGAAGCTGAGAGACCTGTGAGTATTCAGCCTGAAGAAGAGAAAGTTCCAGGTTATCTTAACACTGCATTACAAATACCTGCTGGGAGGGAAAGAAGAAGAGGGAGTCAGATTCTTTTCAGTAGTGTTCACTGACAGGACATGAGGCAATGGACACATATTGAGGAAAAGGAAATTCCATCTGAACACAAGAAGACACTTCTTTGCTGTGAGGGTGGTCAAACAGGTGAAGCAGGTTGCCCATAGCAGTTGTGAAGTCCCAGTCTTTGGAGACATTCAAAACCCAATTGGACATGGCTCTGGACAATGTGCTGTAGCTGACCCTGATTGAAGAGGAGGGTTGGATTAGATGATCCAGCATAAACAGTTCTGCAGTTCTGTAATTCTTTGAGTCTTGAGTAGTATCTGTGTGTTTGAGGGAGTGGAGCATTCATTTTTTATTTTTATTTAACTGTGTGGAAGTTCCAGGAAAACCTGATCTGGGAATGCATAGTGCTGCATCATGGGCCTTGGAGACTGGGCTAAAGCTCCTACTGAGTGGTTCATGAAGATCATGCAAGTGATAGATGTTCTCTCCGCACATCCACATGTAGCCTGCTAGGTATGGCCTAGTTAGATGTATAGGATCGGAATTCCATCTTGCAAGATCTCTAGATTGCTTATGGCCAAGGCTGGTAGCATGTTTTGGCATGAGGAAGAGTTGTTCTGTATGTGGATACCTGAAAAGATCATGCTTGGATTACTCCAAAAACAGTCTTGTGAGGAAAGGATAATATGTTGGATGAGAGATAAGTGAAATGATGTCTTGTTACAAAATTTCCACCTCCCTACTCTTTCTGTCTCCTAAAGATGTGTAAAGGTCCTATTGGTGGTGGCGCAAACTGGGGAGACACACCAGACCAGGATGTCCTTAATATGCTGGGTTCTGACAATCTGAGCCGTCTGAAGAGGCTGCAGGAAAGATTTGTTGTTCCTCAGAGCATCAGAGGACCTTGTCCACCCCCTTCATTCCCGGGGTGCCAGCAATTCTTCAGGGACTTCATCCTCAGCGCCGGAAGGTTAGCTGCCTGTGCTTGCTGTTTCCTCTCTGAAATGTGTGGGTAACAGGAGCACCAGCATGTTGCTCTTGCAGCGAAGAGTTATTCAGAAAGATTGGGACCAGACTATATGGTAATATATGGTAATAATTTTTCTTCTATAAAGCCATAATATTTTCTCAGAGGCTCTCAGCATTTCCCAGTGCCAAGGCATGCAGTGCTGCCTAGCAAGGACACTGGACTGGACAAGTGCTTCTTGAGTGATAGTGCATGAAGCCAAGGAGTACAGGATGAAGCCAGGTTTATGGTTTTGTTTAATGAGTTTTTCACAATTCACAGCATGGAGGAATTGTGATCTATGGGAGACTTTAATCTTAAATTCAGTTGTTTCACAGCTTCCTGCTTTGACAGATCAGTTTTATTATCCTTATGCCAAGACATGCTAAATAGCATCTCTTTGAAAAAGTACAAAAGAAGTGGAAATGAAGGGGGTCAGCCAGTACTAGTCTTGTCTTTTGCTTTCTTACCTGTCAGTCTGTTCCATTGGATGTCTGCTGATGCTCATGAGACAAGCTTGAAATTTTGCAGTGTGTTAGTTGAGGTTTTACTGCTGTTTTCAGCCCAGTCTGACTCATCATCATCTTTTGCTGAAGTTACCAGTTCAATCAGCACCTGATGGATAGTCTGTGCCTGAAGATACTTGAACTGAATGGCCTTACTCTGGTGGAGCATGAGCACAGTGATGGGGAAGCAGATATGGATGAACAGGTAAGCTTGTTTTTTGCAAACACATCTGGCAGGAATTTGTTGGAGCTGTTCCAGTACTCAAACAATTACTGGCTTGCCCTGCCACTACTCTATTACAGGAGAAGAGCTTCATTTGGTTTTGTCATAACTCTAGTTACGGAAGTCTGAGCCCCTTGCCTCTTACTTGCATGCTTCAGGGTGCTTCATAGAACTGTGTCATAAGAGATAATGCACAATAGTTTGGAAAGTTGAAGCCTCCTTTTTAGGTTATTAGTATCCTGTGTTAGATCAGTGAAATAACCGAGTTGTTGCACTCAGTTGCAATAGCTCCTTGTTACTTTTTCACATAGAAGGATTTTAGTTTGAGTTTGTAGTCATCCCTGTTCATACCTGTTCAGATGTTTCTTCACTCAGCTATACCTATCAGAGGTGTCACAGCTTATAGTTCATTAGCAAAGTAGCTGCCAAAGGTTCACGAAGACTTGCAAAGTGGTAGTGGTTTAAAGAAGGCAACGTGAGATCAGCTTTGCCCTCTCATTGACTCCAAAGTTTTTAATATGAAGATTGAGCAGCTGCTTGTTTTAGAGAGCTCTTGAATAATTTCTTCTTGTGATGAAGTGAAGCAATGGAGACAGAAGCAATTTTAAATGCTTGATAAATATGTATTTTGGAAACTTACATTTATTAAAAGCAGTGATGAAGCTATGTGGTCCTTTTACATGAAGGAAATAGAAATTTAGTATAGGTATTTGCTTTGCCAGTTTAGGGCAGCATTACCTCAGCTTGCCTTTCTTCATTTTAGGATGAAAAGAAGCGCTTCACTGTGGTCCTGTTAAGTCTGCGACTCCTCGCCAAGTTCCTGGGGTTTCTTGTTTTCTTGCCATATCGCACTGTGGAGCAGCCAACTAGAGACTTGCAAGATTCTGCATTAGCATTAAGAAACCAAGTAAGAAACCTGACGTTGTCCTTCGCTTGACAGGCAGGTTTTCTAATCCAAGGAGGGGATTATGAATTGTCATGCCCTTTCAAAGTGAGCCAGTGGCTCCTGGGATGTGGTTATATGGTTCTGTGTCCCTACTGCATGTTCTGGGGTTGAGAACAAAGGAAACGAGTTTGAATGACCTAGAAAAGAGGGAGCAATGCACTGATGGTAAGGTACTCGGTCTTCTGTTATTTCTGCTAATCTGGGTCTGTCATACTAGAGCTCTCATCTAACTGTATTTATAGTGTAAAATCCAGCTAGCAGGAATGATTTTGAAAGTTTGGCACCCATCTCCTACCAGTGTGTCATTCTGAATGCAATGACTCCACTTGTATGTAGTCAGGCTTATAGCCTTGCTTTTGAAAGTCCCAGTGGGACCTTTGGTTGCAGTCGTAGTGTGGTTTTTACCTCTGCTCATGTGCAAAGAAGGGTTTTCATTAGCTAGAAGTATAGAAGATGAAATCCTAGAAAGAAAAGTCAAGATACAGATAAAAGTTTTTCTTTTAGTATCAAAAAGTAACTTCAAACTGCTGCAATAACTTCTATTGTCCTTTAAGACCCTGCCTATACTGGATATATTGAAGCTTCTGAGACAGTCTGTTCGGGATCAACGTTCTATCCTTACTATTCCTTGGATTGTGGAGTACCTTTCTCTTGTGGATCATATTGCTCCTTTCCTGGATTACTACAGGAAAGTATTTGGTCTCTTGCTGCAGGTATACAGGTAGGAGACTGGGAAAATATATATATTAAAAACTTTGCTGTGAATATTTGATTATATAGTTGAGGTACTTGATGTTTGAGAATGCATGCTGGCACTAGTTTGAGATTCTTATAAAAAAA
>NW_016691605.1:0-4485 GCF_001604755.1 Lepidothrix coronata | reverse complement strand
CCATACCACAGTGATGAGCTTGGCTAGAAAAGAGACACGAAACAAGTTCCTTAGCGAAAACACCCTCAGAGACGGGTGAAGAATTCAGGGGGGTTGGTAGAATGATTTTGTTACCCCCAAGGGGAAAAACAGGAGATCAAAGCCCAAATTCACTTAAGAATGCTTGCTTTGAAATGTATCTATAAATTATAGCACGTACTGCTGGCATCTATTGTAGTCTTTGGTATTTACTTGAGTGTTTAACATGGGATTCACAGTTCCCTGAGTTCTCATTTGTGTGTAAAAGCGTGTTGCTGCAAAAATGTATTGGTGTGTAAAGCATGATGGTGACAGGAACATTTGGGGTTCCCAAGTTCCCTAGTAGTGTTTTTGCTTTTTCCCTGTTTTCCTGTGGTCTTTGTGCCTCACCCCTGTGATCATGAGTCCCAGCTACCGACTCACTAGCTAACAGAGGATTCCTCGAGGGGTTGCTGGTAGGTTTTAGAGCTCTACCTGTCTCCTTGCCACCTCTCAGGGTTAATAAGATGCCTGTTGTGGCTGTTATCTTCTTGGTGAGGGCAGAATGGGATGTTGCTCCCAGGGGAATCCACATCTGTTACCCCTCAGTCAGCAAAGTAGCTGCTGAGGCATGTCACCCATTGCTTTTAACTCCTGCGTCAGTCTCTCCTTTTCATAGCTCATCTGGAGGAGCAAGAGACCCGACTTCTTGGCATGGCAGAGCAGTACCAACAGGCTGTCCTCAGCTTTGTGCTCCAGGCTCTTTCTTTCTCGTGAGTCTATAGTTTTAAGCATTGCATTTTAGACACCTCATTTGCTTTGCTGCCCAACAGAGATTATGTCGGGGTTTTGGCACAATTGGATTAAAGTACCAGACCTGGATAAGTTCCATTGGCATTTCAGGAGATTTGCTGTAAGGCAAACCTGTGACATTCATACCTTCCTAAGCTTGCACAACCAGGGCGAGAGCTGCAGTTGGGGTCTTGACCTCAGTTACTTAAGCCCCTTTCTCCCAGGAGTGTTCATCACTTTAATCACAGAGTCCTAAATAATCAGTGGGTAGCCTGTAATTAGGGGGTTGTGTCTTGGACTCCTGCTGCCTGCTCCCGGTGTGCTGAGCACGGCGAATTTTGATTTCCCGTTCCCCCAAAGGATGTTTGATCTCAGATTTACACTTTATAAAATGAAGAAGGGTACGGCACCTCAGTCCCCTGGCAATCTTCCTGCTTTCAGTGGTAGGTGCCTTTCTTTTCCCAAGTATCGCAGCGCTGCAGCGATTGACACACTTGATTTAAGAGTTTGATTTACAGACCGATACTCGGGCTGAAAGTCAGCAGTTCCAGGGCTGCATAAATCAGCCTGTCTCTGGGACTAATACTTCCTTATTTATAATTTCGACAGGAGATGGAATTCTTTCTCAATTCTTTACATTTCTTTCAGATGTAATCGACCACCCTGTCCTTTGGTTTAAAGCTATGTGACTTTGCCACAAATAGAGGGAGGGGAAAGTAAGCCGAGTCGAGGAATTGCTGTGCTATAAAAGCTCCATATTGTGTGCTCTTGGACTTTGCTTTCTCCCAGCTTCCTTCAAGCCCACACAAGAGATGGACTTGAGGTTTTTTTGGCTTTCTTCCCCTCCCCCCTCCCTCCATACATACGCTGACCTTTTAGAAAAATAAATAAAAGATAAAGAAGGACCTGGAATGTTGCAGAATGTGTGTACATTTTGCTCTCTGTTGTTTTCTGCTGGGATTACTTGTTTACAATGGGGGAGAGAGGGAGGGCAGAGGAAGGGAGGTCTGTGGCCTTAACTGAAATTAGTGGCATTTCAGAGTGATCTTGTTAGGTGGTCTGCAGTTTAAAGACCTAAATCCTTGTAATCCCCCCATGCCTCCTTGGCCACTACTCCTTTTGCTCTTGTTCTCTCACTTTCAAAAAAAACCCACCCCAAAGTCAGCCTCTCTGTCTCACAGATACAGGCGCTCGGCGTACACACAGACACAGACATACCCGCACACTCTCTCTCACATGCTCCCATTTGCACGTTGTACCTGTATAACAAATTAATGCTTGAGCTACATCTGTTCCCACTACAGGACTGGGCTTGTAAAATGCTCTCTCTAGAATGCAGACGCACACTGAATATTTTTATTTATTTTCTGAAAAACACCCAGCTGCCAGACTTTCAGTTTGTGATTACACTTAAAACAAATTCAAATTGAAATTTCAGCCATAAATCAAATGCCCCAAATTAGTTCCTCTTGTGGGTTTGAACATGCTCTTTGGATTTTAAGGTCAGAAGATATCCGTTTTCACCGTGCTGAAAAGTTTAAAAATATACTACATTTTCAGGGGAAAAAATAAATATGGTTTGCATTATAAAGCAGTACATCAATGTGCGCGTATGCGCACACACACCAGAGCTGAGGAAGCTGGACGCTGTCAGAGCACCTTTGAGGGCTAATAGCACCTAATTGTTAAGCAAGGCAGGAACCGTGGTGGCAGTTTAGCCAAGGAGACTACACAGCAGAGTGCCCTGAGATGTGATATTTACCCTGTGAGAGAATAAAAGTTTATTCTTTAGTCTTCAACTTGAAAAAATAGTAAAAATTAAATAAATACACAAAATACTTCTCTTGGCAGACTTTATAACTTTTTTTTTTTTAAAAAAAAAGAGGCATTTACAAGTGGTTTCAAAATGGCTGTGTTACATCTGTCAGCGGGTGAAGGGAACACCCACAAATTGTGTTTTTATCTCTTGAAGTTTTGTTCCACTTGAGCAATAAAAGCCGGATTTGCTGCTGGTTTGTGTGATTGGGGTAATCTGAGCATTGAGTATGGTTTTAAAACTTCTGCAGTTGGTTGGGTTTATAAGTTTTAAGAAACTCCTGGGGTGGTGGAGCTCTTGGGTTTTGTTTTACCCTGGCACTGGGGTAGGGTTGATTTGCGAACACCTGGCACAGGCAAGTTCATCTTGGTTCCCTGGCCTGTCCCTCCCAACAAATGGTTTGGCAGGAACCCCCCTTATCTTTGATGTTAATATCATCAGCAGTTTCTTGGTTACAATGCTATTCTTTCTCTGGGAGTTGAAAGACTATCGTCAAGTAGTCTCTGAACACACATGCAGTATTCTCCAGCCTGGACTCCACACCGACAGCTTAAATCTCCTCTCTTTTGGGGAATATCCTCCTGCATGAGGGTAATGCTGAAAGGTGTAGTGCACTCACAGCTGCTGTCATGCTCAGGAGAAGTGATAGATGGTGGGAACCTAAAAGTTTGCAGGGGAAAGCTTTCATCTGACTGGCTCGAAGCAATGGAGGAGGAGGTATTCCGGAGTGCGCGTTTTGGATGGGAGCCATTTCAGTGGGAAATGAGCAACTTCTCCCATTCCCTTCACTAGTCCTGTTGAAAGCCAAGTCAGGATGGCAGCGGTGGGCAGTCCTCCCTCCACTGCTCCCTTTCCTAGCTTGGCTGCAAATGCTGAGTTGCTCTTGCTCTCAGTAACTGCTGTTGCACAAGACGACGGCCTGAGCGGCTGTGCCGGCACACGAGGCTATTGGAGAGGAAGCAGATCGTGACAGTGTGAGAGCAAAGGCAGGCAGGGGTCTGCTGTGTATCTTTGCCGCTTTTTATCTTATTAACATGTTAGTAAAAACCTTGCCAAGGCAACCTGAGCTGGTTGCCTGTAGAATAATTGCTCGTATTGCCTCCTTATAGGTCAGAGAAGGGGGAGTTTAAGTGAGTTAAAAGAATAATTGTTCAGAGGGGACAGTCTGTTCAAGGGGGGTCGTAACTGCAAACCACTGCGACTGAGGTCCGGTTTTATTGCTTTTACTCCTGCAGAATTCATGCTGGTTTTGTGGGGCAGATGGTTTCTGGTCAGACTCACATAAGCCACACAATTGCAATATGTTTAATGACAAATTCTGTGTACTAGATAATAGTGATGTGTAAGCAGGAAGATGCTATAAGTTAATTTTGGGATCAGCAGTCTGGAGTGAGGATTGATGTTTCTCTTTTCTCCTAAGGAATCACAACTGGCTAGCTCTCCATTCAGTACAGAATTGAGGCTCAGGGCTTTGACCTGATACCAAGACCCCTCTGTGTTGTTAGATGACTCTGGGGTAACAGTTCTGTCCGTGAGCCAGCCGGATGGTGCACTGCAGCCGTGTTTCACTAGTGCAGTGAATAGTGGTGCTGCCTGTGACCAAGGTGGGGAATGGTTGCAGGTCATTAAACTCGGCAACTCACCATGCAGAAAGTCACTGAACCTAAAAACTTCAGTTTTTGACAGAGATCAGCTGTTGGACTGAGGATAGGAAATATATTCACAATTATTGTAATTAATATTAGCAGAAATACTGGGGAGCAGATATGAAATGCTTTGGTTCACAGTAGCACTAATATGGGAGAGCAGATTACCTGCATCTCTCTGGGATTATAGATCTTGCTTATACCTTCTTCCCAGTCAGCTGGTTTTGATGTGTG
>NW_016691604.1:0-4485 GCF_001604755.1 Lepidothrix coronata | reverse complement strand
ATCACTCACCAGTCACTGTCTCAGGCAAAACAGACTTGAGTTTAGGAAATTATTTTAATTTATTGTCATTCAAATCAGAGTAGGATAATGAGAAAGACATCTTTACGCCACCCCTCACTTCTTCTCAGGCTTAACTTTACTCCTGATTCCTTCTACCTCCTCCCCTCCAGTGGTGCAGAGGGATGGGGAATGGGGGTTGCTGTCAGTTCATCGCACAATGTCTCTGCTGTTTCTTCTTCCTCATGGGGAGGACTCCTCACACTCTTCCCCTGCTCCAGTGTGGGGTCCCTACCATGGGAGACAATCTTGAATTAACTTCTCCAATGCGACTCAGTCCCACTGGCTGCAGTTATTCACAAACTGATCAAGCACAGCACCCTTTCCACAGGCACAGTCCTTCAGGAACACACTCTCCAGTGTGTTGGTGCCAGCAAACCTGCTCCCGTGTGGACTCCTCTCTCCAAGGTTCCACAGGTCCTGCCAGGACCCTGCTTCAGCCTGGGCTCTCCATGGAGTCACAGCCTCCTTCAGGCATCCACCTGCTCCAGCATGAGGTCCTTCAAGGGCTGTAGGGGAACCTCTGCTCCAACACCTGGAGTACCTCCTATCCCTCCTTCTTCACTGACCTTGGTATCTGCAGAGTTGTTTCTCTCACATATTCTCACTCCTCTCTCCATCTGCAATTGCTCTAGTGCACCAACTTTTTCCCCTTCTTAACTATGTTATCCCAGAGGCGTTACCACTGCTGCTGATGGACTCGGCCTTGGCCAGCAGCAGATCCACCTTGGAGCCAGCTGGAATGGGCTCTTCTAGAAAGGCTTATAACAGTTTTTCACAGAAGCCACCCCTGTAATCCCCTTGCTACCAAAACCTTGCCACACGAACCCTATACAATAGTACCTAACAAAATAAAGCTGGTACACACCCAAAGCTTTTGTAACATGGACATAATTCCAGCAGTAACAGACGTTATCTTGTCAACATTACTGTAGTCCTTCTGCAACCTTCTTTCTAAAGCTACTTTGTTACACCACACTGTTCATATTAATATGAAAACAGTTGCAGAACTGCCACCATGAAAATCAATTTTCTGGTAGTGTTGCCATTTGTATCTCAAAGCTACTCTTGTGGTTTTCTTTTTTACCTTAGTAATGAAAACATTTTGGCCTGAGGCTTCCAAAATTCTTAACAAACGCCTTGCTAGCCTTGTCTAACTCACAAGGAACTAGACAGAAAAAATATCTTTTGGGAACTAAGTTTGAATACCATCTAATACTGCCTATTACTCCAATATTTTTGACCTATGGAGTTGTTATTACAACAATGACCTGGTAATATAGAATGTTAGCCTGTAAGCCAGTAAATACAATACTGTCATTACTAATAAAGAGCCACAGGCCTTCAATGAGTTTGCGAAGAACTGAGGCATGTCAGACTTGCTTTGCTTGAATTCATCTAGACCTGTCTGGACCTTTGTCTTGACTTGTTTAGCTGTAACAACAATTTTTCTTATCAGGTGGCTATGCCTAATTTCATTTACTTTTGTTTATCTCAAAATCAGATTTTATATACTTGTTAGTAACACCTGGTTATTCTGTATAGAATGAAATATTTGTCACTCTAATCTAATGCAGAAATACAGGCCAAGCATGACAGCAGAGGCCTTGAAATCAGTGAGGTGTATGGAGACATTCTTATCAGCCTCTCAATTTGTCTGTAATTGTATGCAAACATACAAGAGCAGCTGCAGAAGCTTTGTAGAAACCGGAGTGCTCAACAGTATTTGTAACCTGTATTTTGAATCTATTGAGGGAAAATAAAAGCAGACTTCACTCAGAGAACCAGTCAAACAGTCCTTACTGCACATTCTACGTTCTGCAAGTCACTGTATAGTTACAGACCAGATGTTTCAAATGGAGTTTGAAAGCTAAGATGGAATCCGTGCTGTTATATTATATTAGTCTTTTTTTTGACATTTGTCCCAGGAGTAGAGGAAATATATTTACTTGTCAGACAATGGATAGAATCTACACTGCACCACATTCCACAAACTGGGAAGTTCTGCTTTAAAGGATGCAATTGCAAAAACAGCAAAAACAGCACTGATACTGTCCTAAAAAACACCTAATGCTGAACAGGCAAACATTTTTGATATTTTGAGAAAATCCACATATCAACATACCATTGGAATGCAAGGAAATTTGTTTATGGCTTTAAATATCTTTGATTTCTTGTGCCAAACACTTAGTATACAAATATTAACCCTTTTAACATGTTTGAGTCAGAGTAACAATGTCACCAAATCTTATATGATGAATTAACTCTTAATCAGAAGTAATAAATCTCCTATACTACACAGTCTTTGATCAAACCAAGTGTTTTCTAATGACTTATGAAATAAGGCAGAAAACATAATGATTAAAAGGATGGGATGAGAGTGAAAGAATTAATTTTGTCAAGTGCCAAATTTGAAGCTCTGGAGAACTAAAATTATATTCTTGTGGATGCCACAATTCTAAAAGCCATTTGCTTGTTATACATTACTCTTTTTGATGAAAAACAAATTTCCCCCTCCTATCTATTTTTTGTCACCTATAATTATTTCTTACATATAGATATCATTCCACAGGGCAGGGGGGACAGAGAAAGGGGAAATTGCGGCTTGCTGAAAATAAAATATCAGTTACTTATGGAATGGTAGGGTAGAGCTGATTGTGCAAGCTCTTCCTTTCAATATAAGGCAGCATGTTTGAAAAATCATAATCCAATGATCTAGAATGTAGTTGTAGTTCCATATTGATTGTGTTTGGTGGAAAAAAGACACTAAATATCTTACACAGAAGTATAACACACAATAATGTATCGGTCTTGAACCTCATTCCTTGTGGGTAAAAAAGCCAGGCACTCAGCTTATGTAGAGGTGTATTTTTTGCTTTCACCTGAAAGGTTGTTGACACTTGCGTTAAGGTATGAAATACGTCACCTTAGCATTGCACATGTAACCTGAGAACTTTGGAAATGATGAAATGCAGCATGTAGCTTTTCCCCTGGACATATTGAGTGAAAAGTAATTTGTTTTGATTGACACTTCACTGTTAAAATGTGGCACTTTATAATACAGAGAAACTGTTACAATAAGTGGTTTCTTATACCTATGCTGCAAAACATGCTTAAACATGCAGATGCATTGTTACAAAATTTTTTATTCAAACAAAGGCTTGGAGGAAAAGCAATCAGAACACAACTGCATAGAGAAAGAAAAGCAAAATACCCCACTGTTGGAACAAACTCTGGGAACTTTGTTTAAACAGTAAAGGAATTACTAGAACTTGCTGCTGAGGTTTTTTCAGTGCGCAGGGACAATGCTTTCCTTATTCTGATACTAGAATTCCAGTGGCCATAGTTTGAATAATGTACAGAATGGATAGAGAGTAACAAAAGTCTTTCATGTGTTTCATTAAAGCAGAAAAAAAAACCCACCCAAGAAAAACAGCTGTATCATTTGAGAAAAATAACTAAGGAAAGCATTTTTTCCTCCCTTTAGTGAAAAGATTGTTTTCTTTGAAAAAGCCTTTGTTGACAGCCTCTCAAATTGCATTAAAAGTCCATACTTTTCTTTCTGGAAGAAAAAACTTGAATTAAAGTTATTAGGAGTTTCTGCTGTTGTAATCTGAAAGATTTTTTTCTTGTGTCAGTAAAGGATGAATACGAAAGCAGAAGAGTCAGTAAATTCAGTTGTACAGTCTTTCTATAGTGCTAACTCTAATATGCAATTCCATTAATGAAAGAATGTGACCCCATTATACAATGTTATTTATTCTGTGAATTGTGTTACCGGTTTGGGGGCCTTCTCGTGGCCTATCTGGTCCTAGTCAAACAAGAGAGTTCCAGTATGTTAGGTTGCCCTCACAGATTCATTTAAGTACATGGATATACAGTATTTTGTAGAGAAGGTAAAACAAGCCTTGGGCTTATCTTCCTGCTAATGCAGCTACTTGTCCCCTCACTCAGAGCTTCCTTGTGTCCAGCCAACTGGAATATATACTGGAGGCAAGAGAAAATACCTAGAAGCATATTAAAAAAATTAAAAAATAAAAAAATTCCACACTCCAGCTTTTATTTTCTTCAACATTTAGCTTTCTGGTCTCACTTTATCAGGATGATGATATAACAGTATCTTTGTGTATCTTAATTTCTGCAAGAAACAGTAGCATCGCTGCTCTCATAATAATGCTCACTTTTGACTGCTTAATGATGCAGATAAGTACTTTTCAAAAATCTGTGAATTCACTAACTCACACCATCCAAAAGAAAACTCATCTCTTTCAGGTGGACCATTGCATATTTTTTTATAGATTTAAATAAACCTGTGTATCATTCAGTGTGGCACTAATTTACTGCTTTCCTAAGTAACTGTAAAGGACAGGCTGAGTTGGACTTCTATTACTTTGGACAACCGTATCTGCCCCGGCCACTGCTGATTTG
>NW_016691603.1:0-4486 GCF_001604755.1 Lepidothrix coronata | reverse complement strand
CAGGCAGACAACAAGGCATTTTGCTATATGTTTGTCATGAACATATAAGAGTGTGGACAATCTTGAAGGTGCAGAGAAGAGTAACTCAGTGGTGATATTCATAATGTAATCTATTATATAAACATGTCCAAAGCTTTTCAAACTTATTCAACTCCTGCTGTCTTTGACCTGCTGAATAGAATTTGAGTAAGATAACACATTCACCATGAGCAGAAAATACTTTCTGTTTATTAATATTTTATATTTTATATACCTTTCTAATGTTAGTAAATCTTCTGCATAAATATATACACTGTTTCACAAAAGCTTGTCTAAGAAGTGATATTTGCAGAAATGTGAGTTGCAATTTTTTTTTCTTTGTGCCAGTGTTTTAGAGGAAAGGATAGAGTGCAGTAGTACTTACTCTAGGATACAATAAAAATTAGATACCACAGTATTTCTCGATAAACCACCTTGGTTAAACTGAAACTGTGTCTGAGAGTCGCAGAGTCAGAAGTGCTATGGGCTGGACTGGGGAGATCTGCAAGCCAAAAGCAATCACCAGCAGCACCACCCCAGGATGGTGGCTGAACACGAGCTATTAGGAGAGATGACTTAACACCAGAAGTCCTGTGTCTTTCTTCACAGCGCAATGGCTGGCTAGGAAACAAACTCCTTTTGGCAAATTCTGTTGGCAGCAGCAAGGAGACCTTGCATTCTTGCATTTCTGAAACTAATTTTGATTGCTAGATGGACTACAGTATGCAGGAATGGATGATAACTAAATTTTTATCACAAAGTAAGAATTCTTGGAAAACCATAGTACATTTAAAAATCTTTGTTAAACTTGCATATTGGTTTTGTAATTCTGGTTATTTCTAACAGTCAGAATAAGGATTTGTGAGACCTTCTTTAAAGGATGCTTTTTTAGTACTCAGTTTTTATAGTGATGCTGCAACTACATGGTTTTTAGCCCTCATTGCACTGTTATGTGTTCTCCTTTGAGATAATGGTGAACAGTTTTTTTATGGGGAAGGCAACCTTAATAATAGAAAATGCTTTTAAACATGCAAAACATCAGGTGTGAGCCCACTCTGCTTGTCATTTATCTAGGATTGTGGGTGTTCATACAAGATTTTTCTTTTACTAGACTTTACTGGTGTCACATCTGATTGTGAATTTTGTATATGCAAGAGGTTTGGGCCAAGTAGACATCATCTACTCCTAGACTATGCCCATCATTTCTATAATGAGTGGTTCAAGGAAAATTTTTGTCTTATGTAAGAAGAAGAAAAAAGTTTGCATCCTCCTACATGACAGAAGTATGCTGTATGACTTTCACTGCCTTTTGCTTGATTAGTGGATTACTAAAGACATCTAAATCAAAGCAACCTTGTTAGACGGTATGGATTATTTCCTCCTTGGTATAGTCCTCCCATATGGTTGCTTCAATTCCAACAGTGCAAATTTCTGCAACCTGTAATTTACTAGAAATGCCAGCATAGTTTCATAGGGAATTGACACCAAGGAAACCAGATTAAGAGTATGGTGTGATATAGACATACATATAAATATAACACGGTATATAAGTTGTCCATGCCTTTTTGGGTATTAATTGCCCCAGAAGACTGTCCATGTTCTATTACAAGGATGGAAACAGAGAACATTTATAGAAATTAATGTTGTGTGGTTAGCCAGCACCAGGACCCTAAGAACTTTGAAAGTATGAATAAACGTATTGCAATTACTGACTAATGCAGGTAATGGGTTTATGGTACTTAGAGGGCTGAATCTGTTCCCTGACAGCCTGCAGACATTAGGGGCCCCTCATGACCAGCCTGCAATGTAGGCATTATGGAGTGATTTTTACTTTACTGACTTTTCCATCAGATCATCCCCTTTCTTTCACACACAAGGTTAATTCACTTCTTGATCACATTATTTCCTCGCTGCTCTTTGACAATATAAAAATTCTGAGTGGACAGCTCAATCCCTCTTCCATCTCAGATTTGATTGTTATGGTATTGCCTGGCGTCCCTCAGAGGCCTCCAGCAGCCTTTGCTGCACTTTATGACACTTAAATGGCTGGGCTACAATTTCTCCATCTATTCACGAAATGCTGTTAATAACTCATTTTCAAAGAGGCCCTTCTTTATGTCTTGGCATTAAAGGATTTTTTATTAGGTACCAGGATAGGTGACACACAGCCCCAGTAACCAAAGAGTTAATTAATCTGTTGAAATTTATTGCCTTTTATACTGCACTCAGTGTGACAGTCCCTAAGAGAAACAGATACTATATTTACAACCGAGCTGAAATATTCAGTAATATAGTCTGCATACTGACCCACTCCATCAGTGTATGCCTTTTGCTTGAGTACCCATTAATCAACTAAGATGGATTTGTGTAATCTGTCTTCTTTCTTATTCTGAGATTCCAATAAATATTGAAATAATAATTTATTGATTACTCTGCAATATAAATGTGTAGTAAAGGCACCCAAGATATTTGCATAGTAATGCATTTCAAAGCTCTTGGCATTCTGTAGGTATGAGGAAGAGAACGATTGTAAAAGGGGTTAAGAGTGATGGAATTCCTTTGGAATACAGAAAACCAAGTTCCGTGTTAGCAGGATATGGTGGTCCTCTAAGGTAATTTTTGAGATTGGTGAAGTATAAACTGTAACAGGGTTATAGTCATTCTCTAAAATCTGTATACTTAGGGTAAACCTAAGTTGTGTTACTGGCCTTTCATTTGGGTGACAATAAACACAGGGGTATTTGACTATTTTATTTTGTGAACAAAACTGTTTCCATTCTTTTCAAGTGAGGTGTTTATCAGAAGATACTGGCTTTGTTCTTTCTAGAAATAACAGTGTGGGCTGCCCACTGTATTGAAATCCTGACATAAAGGATGTGCATTCCTATAATATGCATGACTCAGTGGGGCAGATTATTTGATGCAACTCTCCTGAGAGGTAAAATAGGGAAGACTCTGTCAAGGGAGGGATTATGACAGCTTCTGGCATAAATGAGAGAATTTATGTGGAGTGCCATAATTCATAGCAGGCTTTCTTTAGCAGTGGGATGCAGTATACCATGTATTTGCTGTACACTGAGATCCAAGGTTTCCACACACCTAACCATGCTCTGTACTAGGGCCTGGCATGGGCTGTAAGGCAGTTTTGTTTACTCTGTACTGCGTTCCTGTGGTAATTTCTCCCTACCTCCTTGTGGTTTACTCATTTGTCTTGTTTATCACGTTATTAATAGTTAATCCAAACAGCTCTGCATAACTACTGAAATGTCGTGTACAAGTAGGACAGTTTGCATTCATTTGCAGAGCAAATTTCTTTGTTTATGACCTTGTGTGAAACATAGTACGAAACAGGACTAAAACTGTGATAAATTTTAATTCTGTTTTAGAAAAACTACTACATCAAAAAGTTAAGGATGGACATTCTACTTGGAATGTAATCTGATAAATATTGAATTACTTTTGTGAGGTAGTTGTCTTTATGCTTTCTCTTCTTAATTTGTTTCTGATTATAAGAGCTAGAAGTAGCCTTACAGTAGAGAGTGAGACTGCGGTATTTTTACCAGAGAAACTTGCAAGAGAAGAGCTGAGCAAGGCTTTTGGATTGTTCTTGGAGATATATTCTTTTGCCGACTCCAATTGGAAGTTTTGCATTTGTTTCATAAAGCAGAGCAAATTATTACGTAACATTTTCCTGGCTGCCATTTAGGAAAACCAGATCATTGTCTTTTGTTTGAGAATGCCTACAAGAAACAGTCTGCTCTGGCAAATCTTTTTTCCCTAATTAGAAGAATTAGAATTAGAAGAACCAGTCAGTATGCCTGATGATTTGCACTTCACTTTCTAGCATGGCCTAAATTTGTTTTGAAGTTTTCAGTGGTCTGTTTAGGAGACCCTACTGGCTCAAATACTGAGAAAGATCAATTTTCAAGAATTAACACAGAAATACATCCCTCTAATAAAGTAGTTTTCTAATTAAGAGATTACTTATGATTATCAGCATGACTCTGCTGTGTGGCATATGAGATGTTTAGTTCTGCTTATTTCTTATGCAGTGAATTCAAGAGTTTTCTCTTTCAAATATATGTGGATAACCACTGTGTGAGACTTTCAATGCAACTGTTGTTCTGTAGGATAAACATGTGTATTTTTCCCTGAAGATTCAAATGCAAAATTTAATTGCTGCTTATCTTTTCTAAATTCCAAATAAGTTACCAAGACAGGAATGTTTATGTTTTTTGTTTATGAAGAACTTTAATCTGCTTCTGGATGCTCTATTATCCCAATGCTTTGGTACCAATCAATATTATCTACTTCTCTAGTATTGAACATAACTTATTCTCACTCATGAAAGCCATGATCTTGAGTGGGGTTTTGGAGGATAATCTTTTTCCTTGAAAAGTGTAGAAACCCTTAGTTGAATTCAGTCACAAGTGGTTTATGCAGCACATTTCAAGTCTCCATAACAATT
>NW_016691602.1:0-4489 GCF_001604755.1 Lepidothrix coronata | reverse complement strand
AGACACATTGCAGATGTATTCCTGGATTCATTAAGGGCCCTGAGCATTAGTATTTCATTTGTCAGATTATTGCTATTCATCTGAAAATGTAAGGAATCAGATGCAGAAATCTGGAAGTAGATTCCTTTCAGACTGCAACTGTATTTCCCTATTTGTTACTGCAAGCTCATCAGTTAGAATAAGAATGAAGAAACATTGATTATTCCCATTTTATCACAAACCAGCTGTGCCAAATTGATGTGTTGATCCACTGAGATCCAATGAGAAAACTCACTTTTAAAAACAAAGTGCCATGTAACATGGTTTTATATCACCATTTAGGCAGACTTTTAATGTGACATCCAAATAGTACCCAGAAGTCTTAAACTATTTCAAAGATAGTAGATACGAACCCAAAATTATTTAAGAGACTTTTAGATAGTTATAAAATGTGTGTTTACATCCAAACCATGTTGGCTATACTTAAATCTGTAATTCTGAGTCTGGAGTCATCAGTCATGATGACGAATATAGTTCTTGAATTATCTTGAATATTTATTTCTGATAATTTGATGGTTAATTTCAACTGCTATATATTTAATCAGATATACAAAATGCACTAAAATAATTTTGCTCCAGAAAACTAAAATTCTGTTTCTTCATTGGCAACTCAAGGTCTGACATATACATTATCCTCCAAACTCAACTACAGATACGTGTTTCTAATGTCATTTTTTTTTGATTATTCTGCTTTGAATGATTTCTGGAGCAGCAAAATGGTTCCACTTGACCTCTTATAATTTTTATATGAACCCAAGTACATAGCAGAATACACATACTCTTAGACTTATTTTCAAAGACTTCCTTAGTATTGTACCAAAGCCCTTTCACAGAAAAAAAATAAATGCATCGCTTTTCCTGAAGCTATTTAATTTTCACAAGACATTATATGCAGTCAGACTCTATTGCTTCTTCCACTTAATAAATTACCTTTTCCTGTAGTTGAAAAGCAACAATATTAAAAATTACTTTTTAAAATAGGATTTTTTTTTTTTCAGGGGAGGAAGAGGGAAGTTTTCATTAATTGTTCAGTTATTGTAGGTGTGTGACTTGCAGCCTGAGGAAGCTCAGGCTAACAGGAAAGCAGTCTGGAGCTTTAGTAGGTTTAACTTTAGTCCTAGAGCTAGTGTTCAGCCATGGAGCAAATCAGGACAGCAGTAGTGATAACTCGTCGTTTAAAAATGACTGTCTAGACACAGGAGGCCATTATTTCCCAAACACAATCCCCACTTCTCCAGAGGCTTTTCTTTCCCAGAGTTTGAGACATGGCCCTTTCAACCCAGCTTGAGAAATGACTGTTATATGGACCGTTTGGCATCGTGAAATGCGAAAAATGTACCCACTCGGTTTATCACAGATTTAAAATCGCGTTTTCTACGCCGCCAGCATCGATCACAACACAGAATGCTTTGTCTTCAACTGTGTGATTTCTGTCAACCAAATTTTTCTATTAGTGATGGGGAATGAAAAAAGACAGCATTTTTGCAACATTCATTTATTTTAAATTTATTATTAATGTGAAAAATAAATTAAAACAGTTCTTGCACCTTGGTATTTGATGACCTATATCAGATTAAATGTCAGTAAGAGCTGGCATTTGAGAACCTGTCTCATCCATCTTATACAGAAAATGCTACAATAATCATCATTATATAGGATTACATTAAATTAAGCAAAAATCCACAGTTTGAACGTTTTAGGAATCTCAGGGCTCTTTCACAGGCAGGCCTGCAGAAAGGCTAGGATTACATTTAGACTTTAGATCCCAAAGGCTTCAAACCCTGAAAACTGAAGATTTAAAGTCATGATGAGTTAGCAGTCAACAGCAAGGATGCAGATTTTTTTCTTTCCAGCAAATTCACAGAAGAATATATCAATGGTTATTAAATGCAATGATGGTTCAAACTCTGGAAATCACAATACTGTACACTGCTGGAAGCTGACTGGTTTGCTGTGGGAACCACTACTGTATACTGGTTTATTGTTGCTTTCTCATCTGAGCATTTCTTTTTGCTGAAGTTAAGAAAAGTCACATTGAGGATTCTGTGAGAAGGGACTGTGCTGGTATGTTCCTCAATGCCCCTGCTCTCAAAGCTCTTGGATTAGATTTAAGTCATTAATTATAATCAATGACATCAAAGATGAAGATGATGTTTGATGTTTGACAAAATATTACACTTGAATTTTATATTTAAATATATATTTATTCTAATTTATATCAAAAATATACTTTAAAGCAAATCTATACATGCTAATCATCTCACCTTATCCCAAAAGGGAGCAAAACTATTTAATATTTGATCTACACCAGCAAACACTACTAACTTAATAAATCTTTAAGCTGATTTAAATGGTGCAAATGGTGATTTATCATAGTGCAGAACAGAAAATAGGCAGCCTGTACTTGACAGCAACAGACAGAGCTGATCTGTATCTCAGCTTCTTTTTGGGATGAAGCAGTAAACTTTGTAGGTTAAGGAATTATTCCAATCTAATTGATGATTCCAGTTGTGAACAGCAATAAGAAGGTATTCAGGGCTCACCAAGAAAAATGTATCTACCCAAACTATAACAACCACACAAAGTGAAATAAATACAATAGTCACATCCAGCACTGCCACGGTCCTGTTTAGAAACCTTCATTCTTTAATGTTTCTGGTTTTGCTTTTTGGTTTTGTTTTTTTTTTTGGTAAGGTAATAAATTCTGAAGTGAATATTAGAACTTGTCCTACATCTCGAGTTTCTGATTAAACATTTTCTGCTGGAGAGATTGGTTTGGATACTGCCGGTCCCTGCCAGGCTCAGAAATGGCCCATCTTTATGCAGGACTGAGAGCCTCTAATCTCCCTGCTACAAATTCCTAAATGGAGCATTATTTCATGTCAGCAACAAGTGAATTTTGTGATGCCATGACTCACCTTGCCATTTGACAGTAAGTGAGCAAAAATAGCCAGTTCTGCTTTCCCATTCTGCCAACTTAACAAGTAATTTTCCCCCCAAAATCATACTTACAAATTAAATAAAATAAAAAACCAAAACCAAAACAAAAGTCTTGTCTGAAACAAAGATCATAGAAAACAAATTACCAAGTTAATAGAAAGAGAAAGCAAAGCATGATTTATACAGAACTGTAATATTTGAAATTGGGTTGGAAGTATTGTGTTTGCATTAGTTTATCTCTTCTGAGATCAAAGACTCTAAATCTGCATGATATTTTTTCTTAAGGCCTTACAAAAAAGAACTCAATTTCAGTTAAGTGACAACAAAATTGGTTGCATTCCAGCACAGAGAAAGCTCTTGTGTTTTTGCTGTCGTTACTCTATTCTTGATCTCTTAACCTTTAATTTGCAGCAGCTAGTCCTAGTGGGAAGGCAGAATAATTCATAATACCACTACTAATTAGTACATAATCACTAGAACTAATAAGGAGCTGCTAGAAAATTGTATATATGCAGGATTTAAACTCAATGAATGATGATTTGAAGCACAATCACATAAACAACAGAAGGATTTCAATTTGACTTCCGAAGGTTCCACAGCTGAGAGCCCATCAATGACCTGCCACATGACTCAATATATTTCTACTGTGGCAGAGAAGTTATACAAATAATTGTCAAAAAAAAAATTCCTGCTTTCTGCTCTAGTTAGCAACTGTTTTCATAAACTTTTCCTTGAAGTTTTACTGAATGCTATGAAGAATACAAAGACAACAAAGTTTCCATATACATAGCAGTATATAATAATAAGCAGACACTGACAGGAGCATAACAGTAAATGAATGGGGGGTTTGTATTTCGATGCTCAGAGTGATAAATATGCATCTATTTATTTATGTCAGTTATTGGTTTGAAATTTCCCATTTCATTTGAGTGGATCATTCCAATAATCCTTATTTACTGAGTTATCTGCTGCTGCTTTCCACACGAAGTTTGTGTCATTTCAAGAACAGTGAAAACCTGGCATGACAAAGTACTTTATAGAAAAGCCATAATACACTCTCTGTTACAGAACTGTGAACATAAGTAATGAATTAAATAAGAGACTGCAGGAAGCAACCTGGGAATTGTGGGATTAAAGAGGCTGCCAGATGATCCAGAGACACAGCATCCACTTCTGCTTCAAACACACCATTTATGTAATTTTTTTAAAGTAGTTGTAAAATGCACTAGCACAAAATTATGCAATGTCTTTGTTTACAGAAATAATGAAAGGATTAGCTGAAATAAAACAAACAATCAAAAAAGTAAAATAAAAACTGGATCTCCCTGACTCCTCCAAACAACCCATAAAACAACCAGCTATGGGAAAATATCACTAAGTTGTGCAATAACAAAATAAACAATATTTCCAGGGGATAGTGGGCAAGATTCTATCTATCTATCTATCTATCTATCTATCTATCTATCTATCTATCTATCTATCTATCTATCTATCTATCTATCTATCTATC
>NW_016691601.1:0-4498 GCF_001604755.1 Lepidothrix coronata | reverse complement strand
GAAACATTTATTCATTCTCAATGCAGGCTGCGAAATGACAGACAAAAGGGCAGAGATTTTTTCAGTATCTCTAAACAAAACAATTTTTTTATTGGAAAGGCTTGGCACATCCAGGATATGAGGAAGTGCCTATATAAAGGAAATCAAAGAACACTCTCATGGTTCCTGAATTCACCAGAGGTATCAGATCTGAGCCAGTGTTTCACACAACACTGGATCTCAGCCAAAGGTGATTAGGATACTTTTGTCCTGTGTGGAACAACTTCAAGTCGCAAAGTTCAAGGTTTAAACTGTGATCTCATCAGTTTGCCATTTCTTGGATGAGTGGATTAATCACCATCTTTAAGCCTATTATAGTTTTTCACAGAGGTAAGAGATATAGGTGTAGTCTTTTTGAAGAATGTCATAATTCTTGAATACTTGAAAACCTCAGGTATTTTCAACTTCAATAGAAAAATCCATTCCCCACTGCTGAAATGAAGCCATTCCTAGAACTCAGCCAGGGAGAAATTATGTAGAAAGTGCACAGGAGCAATTTAAGGTCCCAGCCTACAATCGTTAACTTGGGAAGCCTACGTAATACTACTGAATCCTGAGAGTTACACTTATACAAAATTAATTGAGCATAGACCTAGAATAGAAAATAAAGAAAGTTCAAGAACGCTGAAGGAGGGATTTGAGTAGGAAAGAGCAATTGACCTGAACTGACATATCTAAGGAAACAGATATACACCACTGCTCGCCTGAGAAGCCAGCGAGATAAATGGCAAATGTCTGGGATTAGGATGCCACATAAAGTCTGCCCTTGAAGTAGCATAATGCCCTTCAAACTATGTAAGGCAACTGGCTCACAATTAAGAGAGAAGAGTGGAAGTAACTGAGTCGCTACCACACAGATAATCCCACGAAATTCTGATTTAAAATTTAAGAAAACAAATCTCCAGTTGTGCAAACAAAATGTACCTCAGCAAGAAGCTCCATACTAACGAGGAGAAAACTTGTACAAATGGGAATAAAAATTTCAAAACAATTCAAACAGCTCAAAACCAAAGAAAAGTTATAAAAATTACATTGCCTTAAAGCAAAATACAAATTATTATCAGAAACATGTTTTGTCATGTAAGATCACCTACAGTATTTAACCACTATCATCATCAGAGAGTAACTAGAGTCTAGGATATAGAGTCTCTCTCTCTCTTTCTCCATGTCATTTACAATAAGTCCTACATAATACATAGAGAAAACCTAGAAGGGAAGAACTACAATAGCTATCTCAGAACTGATAGTTTAGGAGGACAGAGGACTACAAGCAGAGGCTTTGGTAGAGGTATTTCAGTATTAAAACTGTAATTCTCTGAAAGCCTGTGTGTTTACTCAGCTCTTGCTCTACAAATTCTGCTGTCCACTGCAATTAACAATTTTGACCCTACCTATCCTAACTCAGCAGTATCTTGCTCCACAACTTTTATGGTTCATCATTGCAAAGAACATCAAATATTTTGGTGTGAGAGGACTTGTTTTCCCTTATGTTCTTCATTAGTCAAAGATCAATTCAACTAATTGTAATGACCATACTATTAAAAGCAAACTATTTTATATATAATCGAGCTCTACAACGTAAATGAAGATTAGACACATTATGCCTTATACTACTAATATTAAGGAAGCCAAGTTATACATGCATTCGTGTATTCTGCTTTCTGCAGTACCCTGACTGAAGAGTTTCATGGAAAATTAAAGCTGTAGTTTTCTGTAACCCTACAGGTTTTATTGTCACAGTATAAGACTTCTTATACTCCCTGGTAACGGATCAGCACCATATACTTCATATTGCATATACGTCATTTAATATTATGTTGAAGGACACAAATTATGAATATCATCTTTTTTTGCTGAAATAAGATGCTGCTCCATTATTTGGCAGAGTGAGACATTATTTTGCTAGCAAATAATGGAGGAGCAATGATAGCAGTTCAGGGTTGCTCCTCTTTCCATATTGTGATAGCTGGTGAGCATCTCTGACCTCTCATGCGACACAGAAACACCCAAGTTCTGCTGTGCTGAGCCTGGCCAAAGCATGTCTGGGGCAGCAAATCCACACTTAGCAGAAAAAGGAGTTGAAAGGACATGACAAGATAAATGTAACCTGTTAATATTCATTATATGAAAGTATAAATAGGCCATCTTCAGCTCTGGTAGAATAAATTGCTTCAATTAATACTACTCTTTGAAGGAGCAGTGACTGCAACATGCTGATGTTATTAGTGCAGCAACACAGGCACTGAAAAAGATGTAGCACTAAATGAAGCAATCATAAGAGTGATGAAAACAATATGAACAAGAATATTATCCTCTGATGGCTTCTTTATAAAGTACAAGCAAGTATTGCTCTGTCTCCAAATTTTTTGTATTTAATTTCCCTAACACAAAATCAAAACGTAGTGAAAAAGGTGTGGAAAATAAATCTGAGGTATTTTTTCCTAGAAGCTCACAGGCTTCTCTCTTGCAAAGCAGGCAGAAAATTTGCACCCCTGTCAATCTGCAGTTTTGCCACTTTTCAAGGCTTTAAGATACGAATAACATGCTATAGTGTAGAAACGCTGCTGTTGAATCAGATGACAGCATTGATATAGAAAAGATGTATGTGCAGCACCACAATTCTTTTAAGGGTCAAATAAATTAACCGTGAGTACCCTAGATTCTGCTGAGTCAGCCACTTGCCAGGGGCATTGTAAATTACCCTTTGATATGGACAACCAGGTCGCTAAGCATAAAATTAAAACTGTTAAGTAATCATAAAAGTTAGACCAATCCAGATTTAAACTCCTCAACAGATGTCACTAGTTACCAACTTAAAAACCCTACAGCATGAGCTCCTTGCCACTGGGTTACCTATTTGAAAGACAAACAAGCCCCTCTTCTTTCTTTTGACATTTAAAAAGCAAAGTCATTGCTCAGTGACAGTGAGAGACAACAGGTGCTGGACTCCAAGGATACTCTGAGTGCTACAGCTAAATACTGGAAATCAGGTAGCTCAAAAGTAGCTGCTTGTGAACAAAACTGAACCAATTCCCAACACCATTACTCATTATGTGTGGGTAAAATGGAAACAAATCTGTTTCACGCAGAGAACAGATTCTTTTCAAAGCTTCCAAATGCTTTTTGGTGGGCAATTACAAGCTTTTGAGAGAAGAACTTGTTATCTCTGCAGTGGTGAACTCAGCAGACTGTTTAGTAAACAAAAAAGTCATCGAAAAGTTGGATCTAACAACAAATACAAATTCTTGTTGATTTTCTATAGGTTCCTGTACTGCTCTGTGCAGTGTAGTAACCAAAGACCTCCCTGTAGTGACATTCTATTAATTCTACTGGGGAAGGAGAGCAAGAGAGGTTTGTGCAGCTGGACAGCTGTTGGGACCTGCCGTCTTCTCCAGTTGTTCTACACAAGAGCTCTGCACTTGTGGATTAACTGGTACACTACAACTGGCTACGGCAAAACAACTGCTCTTTTTTGCAATTCCTTAGTGGATTTCTTGGAAATTATCTGAGCTGAACGCTTTTGATGTCTCGTTACATGTTCAAGGAGCCCATATGTATTTCTGCGGATCTAACAACCGAACTTTTCACAACCTGGCCCATGAGAAACTGACTGTGGTGTGATTTCAAAAGGTGCAGACCTTCTGAAGCTTGGCCATCATGAATTCACTTTCTGATTCTGGGTGATAGCACTGAGTCATCCCAGAACAAAATCCAAATTCAGCCCACTCTTTGGTGTCACGTATCGAGCCAGCTCCCATTTTATGTATTGAAACCGCTCTTCTGTCATGCTCCTGACAAAACTCCACAACTTCAAGAGTATTTTTTTTTGTAGAAACTTATTTAAAAAATAAAATTCTATCTAAAATTTTTGAGATTCGAAAATTCTATCTAAAAGCTTCGAGATTGTCTTCTTACATTTTTCCCTGACATTTGTATACATTTGTTATTTTATTCCATTTTTCTACCGTTGCTAATATCTAATTACCTGATGATATTTTGGTGGCCTTGATATAACAATAAGGACAATGTTCTAGACGAAAAGTGGATTTAAAAATGTAATTTATAAAGCAAATAACACAAAGAGGTCAAAGTTTTAGATAAAATGTTGGTACTTTAAAGTGACCATTTAAAAAAACCAATATTTTATCAGAATTACTGTCAAGACAAGTTAATATTCTCTCTTAACATCAGTCACAACCCTAAATGTCAAAGTTTCACTGCTAAAGATTTTAAATTAATTTTGGTCAGCTCTGGTTATCCCACTGGTATCTACACCCATATCCATGAAACATTGAAAATTCTTGTCATAAATTTAAAAGTTCTGTTTTTTCTGAACTTTCCTTATTTAGATCTTTACAATATGACTTTATCCTTGCTTCTCTTATAAATGACACAAAATGGTTTCAAAAATTTGCAGATATTTTTCTCCAACAAAGAAAACCACTGAGTAAAAAAAACC
>NW_016691600.1:0-4508 GCF_001604755.1 Lepidothrix coronata | reverse complement strand
GGGTGCAAAATGACAGGGCTGTTGCATTGGCCGGGAATCGAACCCGGGCCTCCCGCGTGGCAGGCGAGAATTCTACCACTGAACCACCAATGCCAGATGTGCAGCAGTCCTCAGCGCTGCCCCATCGTCCCAAACCCAGCAGAGCAACAGGGACAGGCACTGTTGGCTGTGAACACACCACAGACACACTCACATGGAGACCCCAACAAACAGTTCTGAAAATGGGGCTCCTGCCATGGGAGCACTTCTTCCTGATGCCTCAAATCACCTCCAGCAAGGAGGGCTTGTCATGAGCCTTCAGACTTAAAACTCTGATGAGACCACCAAGCAAAGCTCACAATTCCTTTGGACGGGCTGCAGAACCTGCCTCATGGCACAGGACAACACAGCCACATCCTAGGTTCTTGTTGGAGACCCAGCTATGACAGACCACGCTCACCCAGCACCCAAACACCTCCACTTTGGGGTGCAGCCCATGGCTGCATGGAGTCCAAGTCAGGTGGAGGGGCTGGAGAGTGCAGAGGTGAAGGACATAGGGCTGCCCTGGCCAGGAGCCAAACCTGGGCTCTTGGGGAGGGAGCACAAAATAGTCCCACTGAGCCACCTATGCCAGGTGTGGGGCTGCCCACAGCTGGTCCACCTCCCTGAGGACTGGGCACCCCTGATGGGGACCAGCGCCTTCCACTACTCCCAAGGCAGGGACACAGGATGCCTTGCTGCCACTGAGCTGGTGTCCCTCCTTACCATGCATGCAGCTGAGATGCTCACTGTCACCAAACCCCTCTCACTGCCCCCCTCAGTGCCACCAAGCCAGGGACACTCACTGCGGGCAGAGCTGCTGCTGCCACCCTTGGAGCCTGAGCACCCCCACAAAGGACAGAAGAGTGTCAGGGCCCGGGGACAGTGGGGCCCAAGGGAGCACCACGGGCGCCCTGGCAGCCCCCAGGGGACAAAAGGGTGCAAGATAATACAGCTGTTGCATTGGCCGGGAATCGAACCCGGGCCTCCCGCGTGGCAGGCGAGAATTCTACCACTGAACCACCAATGCCAGATGTGCAGCACAGCGCAGCCCTCCCCCACACAGCCCCAAACCCGCTGGGCTGGAGCAGCAGGGACAGGCATTGCCAGCGAACACCCCCTCCCAGAGCACCCCCACAGACAGCTCTGACACCGGGGCTCCAGCCCAGGGGAGCCCCTCTTGCTGCTGCCTCACACATCACCTCCAGCGAGGGGGGCTCGTCATGAGCCTTCGGAGTTAACACTGCCTGATGAGACAAGCGAGCACAGCCCACTCTCTCCTCAGAGGGGCTGCAGAACCCGACCCACGGCTCAAGAGAATGCAGACACACTGCGGGTTCACACTGGTGACCCAGCTGTGATAGGGCACCCACATCCAGCACCCAAAGCAGGGCACCCACATCCAGTACCCAAAGCAGCTGCCTCGTGGTTCAGCAGCTCCATCGAGACAGCCGAAGCTTGGGAGGAGAGGCAGGATCGCCACCGGGAAAACAGGGCTGAATTCGGGGGCACATTCTGCCTGACGCCCCCCTAACCACCCGGCCTTGGCAGTGCCACCCCGTGAGCGGGGGGTGACAGTCTCGTTCCCCCCTTCCCAGCTCTGCCCGCCTCTCAAGGGTTACAGGCAAGAAAAATATCCAGCTGTTGCATTGGCCGGGAATCGAACCCGGGCCTCCCGCGTGGCAGGCGAGAATTCTACCACTGAACCACCAATGCCAGATGTGCGGCGATTCCCGGCGCTGCCCCACGGCCCCGAACCCCACTCCCAATCTCCGTCCCCGCTCCCTGTCCCCGCCAGCCCTCCCAAAGGACCCGCCTGCAGCGGGGTGTCCACGCCTGTGCTGTGCCCGCCCGGGGGCTCATGGCTGTGGGTGCATCTCTTCCCAGCACACACGTGTGTGTGACGTGCGGCTGCGCTGGGGTGCCGGGGGGCCGCGGGGGATCCTCACCTGCCGGTACTTGCTGTACTCCTCACCCAGGGCGTCAAAGAGCTGGCACAGCTCCTGGGTGTACTTCCAGGATGGGTGCTTCTCTGGCAGCACCTCACGGATCCGCAGCACTGCCTGGGAGCTGACATGGAACCAGAGGTACCGCAGTGCTGTCTCCGACACTGTCCCATTGCGCTGAAGGGCGAGAGGGTGTCCCGGGTGAGACTCACGCAGCCCTCGTGGGTCCCCGCAGTGCCCCCATCACGGGGCTGTTTCCTGCCACCATCTTACCAGGCGGGTGATGTTGGACGGCCTCAGCACCTCTTCGTACTGGACCTGGACCGTGTAGTCGATGGGAAAGTAGTGTTTCTGGAAAGATGGAGCAGAGCATGGAGGCTGGAAGGGGGCAAAGTGATTGGGACATCCCCACCAGCCTCGGCATGACAATGAGGAGCTCGTGGAAGAGCCTTTTGACACGGTCAGCCCCCAGCAAGATCAGCTCTGGGCACCATTTGGCACAAGTTGCCTCTGGTAAAAAAACCCACCCCCCCAGCACCTGGCCACTCTAGAGCAGTGGGTGCTGCCCTCCCATGTCCCCCCTGGAGCAAACCAGGGCCCTGCAATGCCACGTGTGCCCCCCACCCCCCAAACCTGAGCTTACCATGTACTGCAGGCGCATCTCGTACTGCAGCTTGTCCTGGAGCAGGCGGGTGAGCTCACATTCGCCCGGCGCAGTGGCCTCCAGCCCCAGCACAGCCAGGACACCTGGGCAGCCAAAGCCAGCGGTGTCACCTCCCTCGGGGACACCCACTGAGGTGACCCCGGGCCATCCCCCCTGTCCCCGAGCTCTACTCACACAGGACGGCCGCGTAGCCCTGCTGCATGTTGACAGTGGCCATCGGCGGAGCCCCAGGCTGCGCCTACATGGCTGGGGCTCACCGGGAGCCTCCTGGGCGGCGGCGTGGACGGTGGGGGGACGAGGGACGGGCGCAGGCTCCGGGCGCTGGGCTGCTCTCCGGTAGCCCCGGGTGGTTGCCCCCTGCCATGGATGGGGGATTAGTCCCCCTTCCCGGCAGTCCCCGCTGGCTTCTCCTCTCCAGCTGGTGGCAGGGAGGCAGCAGGTCCCGGGGCCATCACAAGGTGCCAGGAGGGATGTGCTCGCGGGGGTGCGGGACCCCCCCGGACTGCAAGAGGGGATCTGGGGGAAGAGAGCCCCGGCTGCAGCCCCAGGGCAGGCAGGTGCCCAGGGTGCAGCCCCCAGGGAGGGCACCCGCTCTGAGCCACGGGGGCTGCGGGAAAGGGACAGCCCCGTGTGAGCCTCGGGGGGCCAAAGGACTGTGGGTGGCCGTGGAGCCGCGGGTGACTGTGTCCATTTGAGGCAGAGCTATCAGGACTTACCTGGTGACACCCCCAGGGGATTTCCAGGGGAGGGGGTGGCCCAACCCAGCCCCGTTATCCCAGCAATGAGTTAGTCCGGCCTCAGCCAAGGATCGCTGGGGGGAGAGTTCTGGCGAAGTGGCCAGGCCACCCATGCTGGGTCCCCACACAGAGAGGGGACGTGTCATGTCCCCACACCCCTGCAAAGGGGATTGTGCCATGTCCCCGTGCTGTCACCCAGGGGAAGGAGCCCATAGTATGTCCCTCTGCCGCATCCTCCACAGCGTGTCCCCTTGCGGAGGGGGGTGTGTTGAGCCCCGCACGGTCCATGCCATGTCCCAGCACAGAAGGGGTCCCATCTGCGTCCCCACACCATGTCCCCCTGCCGGGGGGGGGTGACGCTGCATCCCCACCCCACGCCATGTCCCAGAGGAAAGCAGCCGTGCCATGTCCCCTGCCGTGTCCCCGTGGAAAGGCGCCACACAGTGTCCCCACGCGAAGGGGTGGGTGGCATCCCACGGCCCCAGCGAAGGGACCTGTGTGCCGTGTCCCTGCGCCATGTCCCCACTCCGTGTCCCCACGCGCGGGGTCTGTGTGCGTGTGTGTGCGTGTGTGTGTGTGTCGCGCCACGTCCCCACGCGGGGCCGTGGGTGCCGTGGGTGCCGTGGGTGTCCCGCCGCCCCCCCGCGCCCCCCGCGCGAGGCCCCGCGGACCCACCTGGCGCGGCGCGCGGGGCCGCGGGCGCGGGACGCGTCCACCCGCGGGCGGCGGCGGCGGCGGGGCCGTGCCCGCGCTTCCCGGGAGGCGGGCGGGGGGCGGCGGCGCGGGGAGCGGGCGGGGCGGCGGCCGGGGCCGGGCGGGGAGCGGGGGCCGAGCGACCGCCCCGCACGGCCCCGGGAGCGGTCGGCCCTGCCCGCAGCGCCGCGGGTGCTCGGCTGCCACAGCCCGGTGCGTGTCCCCGGGGTGCGCGGCGAGACCGGGAGGTGTCCCCAGGGTACGCAGGTAGCCCGGCCGGGTGTCCCCAGGGGGCTTGGCTCACCTTCTTGGGTTACCTCCCTGCTCCTCGAGGTTCTTGGCTGCTCCAGACAGGTGTCCCCAGGGTGCTCAGCAAGCCCAGGTTGGGTGTTCCAGGATGCTCAGCTCACCTAGCCCGCTGTCCCCAGGGTGCTCAGCTCATCCAGCTGG
>NW_016691599.1:2367-4520 GCF_001604755.1 Lepidothrix coronata | reverse complement strand
TGGACATTTTCACCCCCAAATCCACCCCCAAAACCGGACATTTTTACCCCAAAAACCACCCCCAAAACTGGACATTTTCACCCCCAAATCCACCCCCAAAACCGGACATTTTTACCCCAAAAACCACCCCCAAAACTGGACATTTTCACCCCAAATCCACCCCCAAAACTGGACATTTTTACCCCAAAATCCACCCCCAAAACCGGACATTTTTCACCCCAAAACTCAACATTTTCACCCCAGAAACCACCCACAAAACCGGACATTTTCCCCCCAAAACTGGACATTTCCCCCCCAAAATCGAACATTTTCACCCCAAAACCGAACATTTCCCCCCAAAATCCAACATTTCCCCCCCAATCCCCTCCCTCCCCCTCGGCCCCGCCCCCCGCTCTCACCTCAGCCAATCCCGTGCTGGGAAGAGGGGGGGGAGGAGCCGAAGCGTCGCCGCCAACGAGACTCCGCCTCCATCCTAAAAGGGGGGGCGGGGCCTCCGCCCTAAACCACGCCCACGGGCCCCACCCCCTTTCAGGGGGCGGGGGACACCCAGTTGCCCCAGTTCACCCCTCCCCCGCTCCCAGTCCACGCCCCCTCCTGCGCCGTCCCCGCCCCCTCCCCCGCCCAGGCCGCGCCGGCCCCGCCCCCCGCCCCAGTCCCGTACTGGTTCCCAGTGGCCGCCGCGTACTGGGAGGGGTCGGCGGCCGCGGCGGCCGCCCCCGAGGCCGCGTACTGGGCGGCGCTGGCGGCGTACTGGGCGGCCGTGCTGGCGTACTGGGAGGCCTCCGAGCCCGCCCCCGCGTACTGGGAGCCGTCGGTGGAGCCGTACTGGGAGTACTGGGAGTACTGGGAGGCGAACTGGGCGTACTGCTGGTACTGGTACTGGGCCCCCGCCGCCGCCAGCTGGGAGGAGCTGGTGTTGTACTGGGAGGAGGAGGAGGAGGAGGAGGAGGAGGAGGAGGAGGCGCCGGTGCCGTACTGGGCGGCACTGGTGCCGTACTGGGCGGTGCCGCTGCCGTACTGGGCGGCGCCGGTGCCGTACTGGGAGGCGCTGGCGCCGTACTGGGAGGAGCCAAGGTTATACTGGGAGGAGCCGAGGTTGTACTGGGACGAGCCCAGGCCGTACTGGGCCATCCTGGCGGCCATGGCGGGGGTCATGGCGAAGGGGGAGGGGCTCCGGGGGGCGGCCCCGCCCCCGCCCAGCGAGGCCCCGCCCCTGCCGTGGTAGCAGCACCCCCGGTGGCCGCAGGGGCTGATCCGATTGGCCGCCGCCGCCACCGAGGCCACGCCCATGCCCGCGTTGCCGTGGAAGCGGTGGAGGCAGGCCCCGCCCCCCAGGCGGGCCGAGCAGCCCAGCCCCGCCCCCAGGTTGCCGTGGAAACGGTGCAGGCAAGCCCCGCCCCCTCCCAGGCGGGGGAACGCCCCCCCGGCCACGCCCCCCCGCAGGAAAGGGCTGGGCGGGGTCCTGGGGCTCCACCCCCCTCCCCCCGCCCCTCCCCCCCGCGTGGGCGTGGCCAGGAAGGGCGTGGCCGCGCGCTGGAAGGAGGCGGAGCCGGGGCTGCGGGCGGCCAATAGCGGGAAGGGCCCGCCCCCCCGGCCGGCCACGCCCCCGCGGGCGGTGGCCAACGAGAGCAGAGAGCCCGGAGGGGGGCGGGGCGAGGGGCGCAGGCCACGCCCACCCGCGGGGGTGAGCGACAGGAGGGACCCCGGGGGGCGGGGCAGGGCCGTGACTCCACCCACCAGGGCGGGCTTGGAGGGGGTGAGGGACAGCAGGGGCGTGGCCGAGGTGGGCGTGGCGGCGGCCGAGGCCGTGGTGGGCGTGGCCGAGGCCGTGGTGGGCGTGGCCGTGGCAGCGGCGGCAGCGGGGGAGGGGGTCACCGAGGGGGTCCCGGGGGTCACCGTGGGGGTCACCGAAGGGGTCACCGTGGGGGTCGCCCCGGGGGTCGCCGCCGCCGTGGTGGGCGTGGCCTCGGTGGGTGTGGCCGCAGCGGGGGCGGGGTCTGGGTACCGGGCGGGGCTCTCGGTGCCGGCGGCGACCGGGGCGGGGACACCGGGGGCGGCGACCGGGGCGGGGACACCCGGGGCGGCCTCGGCCTCGTCCTCGGAGGAGGAGGAGGAGGAAGAGGAGGAGGAGGAGGAGGAAGAGGAGGAGGAGG
>NW_016691599.1:0-2241 GCF_001604755.1 Lepidothrix coronata | reverse complement strand
GGAGGAGGAGGAGGAGGAGGAGGAGGAGGAGCGGCGCCGTTTGCGCCGGGTGGCCCCGCGGCCCTCCCGGCCCTCGCCGGGCGCGGTCGGGAGCCCCCCGGGCGTGGTCGGGGGCCCCCCGGGGGTCAGGGGCACCCCGGGGGCGTCGGGGGCGGCCGAGGGGGGCGGTGGCCCCGCGGGGGGGGCGGGGGTGGCCGTCGTGGTGGTCACGGTGGTCACGGCGGCGCTCGGGGACCTGCGGGGACACACAGGGGACAGCGGTGGGTGACGGCCCTGGGGGGGGATGACGAGGAGAGGGGGACCCTTGGGGCACGGGGGACAGGGTTGGGGGACACCCCAGGGATGTGGGACCCTCATGGGGGGACCCCTGGGGACACAGGACAGGGGTGGGGGACACCCTGGGGATGTGGGACAGGGTGGGGGACACCCTGGGGATGTGGGACCCTGATGGGGGGACCCTTGGAAACATCAGACAGGGGTGGGTGACACTATTGGGGATGTGGGACAGGGTGGGTGACACCCCAGGGATGTGGGACCCCGATGGGGGGACCCCTGCGGACATGAGATGTAAGTGGGTGACACCCCTGGGGACAAGACTAGGGGACCCCTGGGGACGTAGGACAGGGTGGGTGACACCCCAGGGATGTGAGACCCTGATGGGGGGACCCCTGGGGATGTGGGACAGGGTGGGTGACACCCTGGGGACATGAGCAGGGGACCCTTGGGGACGTGAGACATAAGTAGGTGACACCCCAGGGATGTGGGACCCTGACTGGGGGAACCCTTGGGGACACGGGACAGGGTGGGGGACACCCCAGGGATGTGGGACCTTCATGGGGGGACCCCTGGGGACGTGGGACAGGGGTGGGTGACACCCCGGGGACATGAGTAGGGGACCCCTGGGGACAGGGGATAGGGGTGGGGGACACCCTGGGGACACGAGGACAGGGGTGGGTGACACCCTTGGGGACCTGGGACATAAGTAGGTGACACCCCAGGGATGTGGGACCCCAATGAGGGGACCCTTGGGGACAGGGGACAGGGTGGGTGACACCCTTGGGGACATGAGTAGGGGACCCCTGGGATCATGAGACCCTCATGAGGGGACCCTTGGGGACACGGGACAAGGGTGGGTGACACCCCAGGGATGTGGGACCCTGATGGGGGACACCCTGGGGACAGGGGTGGGGGACACCCCGGGGACGTGGGACCCTGATGGGGGGACCCTTGGAAACATCAGACAAGGGTGGGTGACACCCCTGGGGACACGAGTAACAGACCCTTGGGGATGTGGGACAGGGTGGGTGACACCCCAGGGATGTGGGGCAGGGTGGGGGACACCCCTGGGGATGGGGGACACAGGTGGGGGACACCCCGGGGATGTGGGGCAGGGTGGGTGACACCCCAGGGATGTGGGATCATGATGGAGGAACCCTTGGGGATGTGGGATGTAAGTAGATGACACCCTGGGAGACAAGGGACAAGGATGGGAGACACCCTTGGGGACGTGGGACAGGGTGGGTGACACCCTGGGGACATGAGCAGGGGACCCTTGGGGACATGGGACCCTCATGAGGGGACCCCTGGGGACATGGGACTGGGGTTGGTGACACCCCAGGGACGTGGGACCCTGATGGGGGAACCCTTGGGGATGTGGGGCAGGGTGGGTGACACCCCAGGGATGTGGGACAGGGTGGGGGACACCCCGGGGATGTGGGACAGGGTGGGGGACACCCCTGGGGACGTGGGACCCCGATGGGGGGACCCCTGGGGATGTGGGGCAGGGTGGGTGACACCCCGGGGATGTGGGGCAGGGTGGGTGACACCCCGGGGATGTAGGACATAAGTAGGTGACACCCCGGGGACGTGGGACCCCGATGGAGGGACCCCTGGGGCCGTGGGGTGGGCGTGGCCCTGGGGCCACGATGACCTCACTGAAGGGACCCTTGGGGGCAGCAGGAGGGCGTGGTGGAGGGCGTGGCCATGGCCCAGGAGGGGCGGGGCCTCCCCGGTAAGATCAGTGCAAGGGGCGGAGCCTCGTGGTGGGCGGGGCCTCTGCTGATGTGGGCGGGGCCCGGTGGGACAGGGTGTGGCCTCATTCCCTGTGGGTGGAGTTTTGTTGAATGACGGGGCGTGGCCTGAGCCAATGTGGGCGTGGCCAAGCGCGACGGGGGGCGTGCCCTACCCTGTGGGCGTGGCCAAGCGCGACGGGGGGCGTGCCCTACCCTGTGGGCGTGGCCA
>NW_016691598.1:2529-4526 GCF_001604755.1 Lepidothrix coronata | reverse complement strand
TGCTGGGGAGAGACAACAAGTCTCCAAACTCAGCAAGGAATTTGCAGAGCAGATGAGAAGTGGGGAGTTCCAGGACAGGCCCAGGGACATCATTTTCTGTGGGAAAAACAGGCAGAGAGAAGAAAATGAAGGGAGCAACTGAGAGCTCTGAACTTCCCCAAGATGAATCAGGGAGCGCTTCTGTTTTAATAATCATTAGTCCATCACTGTGCAGATACTGCAAGGACTCCAAAACTCATTTATTTTGTGCCTTTGCCCCAGCCCAGGGTCCTGTCTGTGCCTCTGCCTGGTGCCTTTTGCTGCTCCTCACTCATTTTAACCAACCTTGACACTAAGGCCAAAAATTAATCTTCCAAGTAAAAGATGGCCAAGATTACTAAATTATGTGCCTCTTCATTATCTTTAGGTACCTTCTCAGGACAGATGAATTGCCTTAAAGTCGGGGAAGAAAATCCTACAGGGAGAAGGCAAAGAATAATGTGCAAATACTGACTGAAAAACATGAATGTGCACCAAAGGAAAAAGGGAAAAACACACATGCCATTTTTTTCCCCCCACTCACTCTGCTTCCTTTATGTTCACTGGTTCAGAAGATGGAGACATCCATTAATTCTCCGTGCAGGAAAGTAAATAGTGATCTCCATCCTCCGGGATTCAGACGTCTGGTCTCAGCTCTCCCTGAGGAATCTTCCTCCACTGCCTAATGGGCTCTGACCATGGCAGAGCCATTTAAGGGATACCATATCATTTTCTAAAGCCTCATTTAGACTCAAACACAAAAAAAAACATCGCCCTGTCACACTGAAGAGATTTCAACCCCTCAAACCTCCTTTTGCTTTATTTCTCGTAACTGATTTAAAACGCAGGGATGGATTTAAGAAAGGAGAGGCAAAGGAAGGAAGGAAAGGAAATAGCCCAGGAGCTGGCTTTCCAGAGTTGCATTAAATGATGGGTTTTAAAAGTCCATTTTGAAGAAAGTTGTGTAACTTTTTTAGAACAAGTGCCTGCCATAAAAGAGAGAGAAGGGAAAAAGACATTATCTGGTCTGGTAGTTTTCAGGAAGTTGTGGTCCCAATTCCCTGAAAATAAAATTCCTTTATGATCATCATTTCGCTTATTACTTCTGTTAGAGCAGCACCCTGAAAACCCTCAGCAGAACTCGGGACCCTGCTGTAAAACCAGATTAGTCGTGCCCAGATCCAGGGATTGGCTAAATCTGCCACAGGGTGAGCTCAGGAATCCTCTCCAGAAGAGGCTCAGGAGCTCAGAGCTTGTTTTTAATCTCAGTTTCAGCTGCAAAATGCAAACATGATCATTATTTGTAAACTCACAGACATCAGCAATATTTATTTTGACTTTCTGGGAATGTTTGACCGTGACAAGAACAAAACGTTTGTTTTGTGAATGTTCTCCCATTTCCAGCCACACATTGAAACAGGAATGATGGCAAGAACAAGATCGGCCACCAGTGATTTGACAGAAGCAAATAAGAGCCCGTGAACCATTCTGGTTAACATGAAAGGGCATTTCCTGGTGGGAAACCTGCCTGGATGAAACTTTTCAGCCAAATCGAGTCAGATTGGAAACTGCCACTGGGCAGGAGAGGCTGCAGTGGAAGCTCATAAAATAGGAAGAGACCAAAGGGCATCTCGACAGCAGAGCCAGGAGCAGAGTGAGCTCTCCTGCCTCCTTATTCATGGAGCAGTTTAATGTTTAACTGTCCGTGGATTTATTCCCGTGTTCCCTGTCCAGCACACCTCCAGCTGCCAGCCTGGGGAGGGAGATCAGCCCATCTTTCTAGGAAACGACTGATTTCATGGGCCACTCTGGTAATGCCATTAAAGAGGATGTTTTGGAACAATAAGTAATCTGTTCTCTGGGATATTTGCACAGTGGAATTCTTTTTTCCCCTGCCCTGATTTTTTTTTTTTTTTTTTTTTTTTTTTTAATTGTCTTTTAAAAAAAGAAAACTAAATTGCCATAGGTAATCTAAAGAT
>NW_016691598.1:0-1105 GCF_001604755.1 Lepidothrix coronata | reverse complement strand
TCCACCCGGTTCCTATAAAACAAACATGTTTTCTGTTTTGCATAATTGACCTGCTGGGTCAGGAGCTGGTTTTTGGTACCACAAAATCAGCTGACTCCCAGTTCCCTTTGGTGTTTGACACCTGAACTGAGTTCAGCTCCAAGCAAACAGCGACATGTTGTTGTGGATCCATCCCTGGAAGTGTCCAAGGCCAGGTTGGATGGGGCTTGGAGCAACCTGGGCTAGTGGAAGGTGTCCCTGCCCATGGCAGGGAGTTGGAATGAGATGAGCTTTAAGGTCCCTTCCAACCCAAACCATTCCATGATTCTGTGATTCTATGATTCAAACTTACAGAGAAATTCAGGATGGAAAGTGATGCTGGTGAAGTTTAAGGAGTATTTTTAACTCTCAACGTTGTCTGGAAGATTCACTCGTGCTCAGATCTGTTTTCAGCTTCTCTTTTAGGATGAATATCCTGGATGGATCATTACTTTTGTCTCCTCCAGCTCTTATGCTGCTACAGCAACCATAGACAAACTGGGAGACAGATGTGTGGGGAAACTGGGAGGAGACACTGCCAGAGGCCACAGTTCATTTCCAGGGTTCTGCTTTTCTAACTAGAAGAGAAGGTTTCAGAGACCTTTTCTTCTTGTTCAACACTTAAAGGAAGTTTATAAGAAAGATGGGGACAGGCTCATAGTGATAGGACAAGGGAGAAGGGTTTTAATCTAAAAGAAGGGAGATTTAGACTGGATATAAGGGACAGTATTTTTATGATGGGGGTGATAAAACACTGCACAGGTTTCCCAGAGAGGTGGTGGGAGCCCCATCCCTGGAAACATTCAAGGTTGGGTTGGATGGAGCTCTGAACAGCCCCTGGTTTAAGATGCTCTCTGCAGTGGGGGTGGACTAGAGGACCTTTAAAAGTCCCTTCCAGCCCAAACTATTCTGTAATTCTGGCTTTGTGAGCACTGTAAAAACTTCCTTTCACCCTCTTCCGTCTCCAGATCCATCAGAGCTTGTAGGAGACAACATCCCCAAACCCCATCCAAGCCATCCCACTGTGCTGGGGAGAGACAACAAGTCTCCAAACTCAGCAAGGAATTTGCAGAGCAGATGAGAAGTG
>NW_016691597.1:2606-4528 GCF_001604755.1 Lepidothrix coronata | reverse complement strand
TGTAACAAGCCCCAAATCCTCTTGCTGGCATCTCTCCCTCGCTCCTGTGCATCCCATGGGGCTGGGGGCAGCTGCTCCAGCTGAGCTGGGCCCAGTTCAGAACCATCTCTCTCTGAACTATGAGCTAGTGGTGGAACTAATCCTTCCAAAGTCTTTTTTTGTGGAAAAGAGGAGAGCTGAAGGGAGCACAGAGGAATGGAATTGAAAAAAAACTTGTGTCTTGAAGAGATTCCCTCCTCAGGAAGTTCTGCTGTGAACCCAGAGTGAAAATGGGGGTAATTCTTCACTAACAGGAGGAGAAATGTTTTAGGTGAAGATTAAATCTCTCTCATCTGTCCACCAGGAGGAGCCTGGGGATGGGCCCCCTGAGGGTGGGGAGGCCCTGGCACAGGTTGCCCAGAGAAGCTGTGGCTGCCCCTGGATCCCTGGAAGTGTCCAAGGCCAGGCTGGACAGGGCTTGGAGCAACCTGGGCTGGTGGAAGGTGTCCCTGCCCGTGTCAGGGGGTGGAATGAGATGATCCTTAAGGTCCCTTCCAACCCAAACCATTCTGTGGTTCTTGGAGGAAAAGGGTCTAAATCTGACCTGTAAACCACCTGTAACAATTATGTTGTTCCTGGCTACAACCAGAAATAACAAATGGGGCTTAGATTGTTTCCAGAAGTCACTGGTGGCTTTTTATACTTATGGGATGACACAATCACCAAGGCTGGAAAAGACCTCCAAGCTCACCAAGTCCAACCTTTGCCCAACTCCCCCCGTTCCCACTGAACCACAGCAAAGTGCCACATCCACAGTGTTTGGAGCCCCTCCAGGGATGGGGCCTCCAGCCCTGCCCTGGGCAGCCTGTTCAGGGCCTGAGAACCCTTTGAGTGAAGGAATTCCTCCTGCTGTCCAACCTGACCCTCCCCTGGTGCAACTTGAGGCCGTTCCCTCTCCTCCTGACCTCAGGGCGTTTCTTTCCCGTGGAACACCTTCCACAAGGCCAGGTCGCTCCAAACCCCGTCCAACCACCTCAGAAAGTTTCTTCAGAGCTCAAACAAATGCATTCCCAGGAACTCAGCAAGGAGAATCCATCAGTCTTTGCCTTGTTCTGGGAGTCAGGGAGCAGCTCCCTGTATATTCCAACATCACCGGGGGGAGTTTTGCTCTGTTCCAACCCATCAGCAGCAGGTTTTTGTTGAACACCCTGTGCCATCTCTGGCAGAGTTGAGTTTGCACTTGTTTTTATGACCTGCCTCCTCCACCTGCCAGGGAATCCATCCCCCCTCGCTCCAATTACCTGCGCGGTGGGGGGGGGGGTTGTTGGCAGAGCAAACTGAGGGGGAATTTGCATCCCCAAAGAAGCTGCTCCTCCATATTCATCACGGATAATGTGCTCTCTGCCCGGGAGGGACGTTTAAACAAACTAATCCAGGCTCCACAGGCAGAGCATGTGTCGCTCTGCAGCCTTTTAAAAAAGCAATTCGAGGAGAGGTTCAGCAGGTCCCGGCCTGGGAGTTCTGAGCTCAGCAAAGCTCCGCCACAAACTGCCCAAAGTGGGCTGGAAACTTCGGGCGGAAAGTGCCGAGTCAGGAGTGGGGATCACTCGAGGCAAAGCTGCTGATTTTGCTCCCAGGGATAAATGGCAATTTCTGCTCGTTAATGGGAAAACTTGCTCTTGTGTGGGACAGCTTTTGCTTTTTACTTGAAAAGTGCTGGGAGGGGAGGAGTGGCTGTGCCTTGTGAACAGAGGGGCTGAACAGTCAGAGCTCCAATCCAGATGTTTTGACTCTTTAAATTTGAGTTTTTGTTTGCAATGTGCTGGGAAGGGAGGAGTGGCTGTGCCTTGTGAACAGAGGGGCTGAACAGTCAGAGCTCCAATCCAGATGTTTTGACTCTTTAAATTTGAGTTTTTGTTTGCAATGTGCTGGGAAGGGAGGAG
>NW_016691597.1:0-1337 GCF_001604755.1 Lepidothrix coronata | reverse complement strand
GTGCTGTGAATTGGGGGGAAATCAGAAAATAAAGATAATGCAGGTCCTGTGAATATTGTGGAAATCAGAAGGTAAATAAGGATAATGCAAGTGCTGTGAATTGGGGGGAAATCAGAAAATAAAGATAATGCAGGTCCTGTGAATTTTGTGGAAATCAGAAGGTAAATAAGGATAATGCAAGTGCTGTGAATTGGGGGGAAATCAGAAAATAAAGATAATGCAGGTCCTGTGAATTTTGTGGAAATCAGAAGATAAATAAGGGTAATGCAAGTTCTGTGAATTTTGTGGAAATCAGAAGATGGATAAGGATAATGCAGGTTCTGTGAATACTGGGAAAATCAGGAAATAGATAAAGATAATGCAGGTGCTGTGAATTTTGTGGAAATCAGAAAATAAAGATAATGCAGGTCCTGTGAATTTTGTGGAATCAGAAGATAAATAAGGATAATGCAGGTCATATGAATTTTGTGGAAATCAAAAGGTAGATAAAGATAATAGAGGTCCCATGAATTTTGTGGAAATCAGAAGATAAAGATAATACAAGTCCTGTGAATTTTGAGGGAATCAGAAGATGAAGATAATACAAGTCTGTGATTTTTCTGGGAATCAGAAGGCAGATAAAGGCAGGAGGCTCCACGAGGCAGGAATGGATCAGACCCAGGGATGCTGCAGATCTCCCTCCTCCTGGAGTGCCAATGGCAGTGCAGGAGCACTGGGGTAGCTGCAATCCCAGGGACAGCGTGGCTTGGGCTCCTCATTTGCAATCCCCCCGGGATGGAGACATTCCTGTGGGTTTACCAAACCTCCAGGGGGGCAGGGGGTCCCTCAGCGAGAGGAGCACGAGGAGCTGCGGGGACGGAGCCGCTTTGCCCTTTGCCTCGTGGCTTCTCAGGAGTGACTTTTGGGCGTTCAACAACCGGAGGAGAAGTTCCTCCTGCCCCAGCAGGGCTCCAGGGGTCGTCTCCTGGGAGTATCTCCAGCATCTGTGCAGCGGGGTGACGGTAATTCCGGGTGACAGGAGCGTCTTCTCGCCCGGGGCGTCGTCAGCGGGGCCGCGAGCTCGGAGATGACAACCCAGCTCCCTGAGCAGAGCCAGGGCTGTCACTGCCCATCTGCCTCCAACCCTCATGGACTGATTGCAGGGAGAACACAGGAGCTGCTACCAGAGCACGGGGTTGGTTCTGGGCAGACTCGAGGTGGGAAGGGGCTGAGGGAGGTTTGTAAGCCCAGATCAGGGTGGAATTGTGGATCGAGTCACCTGGAGCCAAGGATGATGGGTTTGGGGTTGGGATGGTGATTGCTGGGGAGAGTCCTGTCCTGCTTTCAGCTGGGATAGA
>NW_016691596.1:0-4528 GCF_001604755.1 Lepidothrix coronata | reverse complement strand
AGGGTGGGCTCAGTTCAGCGCACGCTGTGTCTCACCTAAAAAATCCACTGCGCAGGCTCGAAGGGTTAATGACCTTTCCCAAATCTTCGCTCGCTTGCGAAGACTGGCCATTATTGCAAATAGACACACACCAATATGTAAAAGAATATTTTATTGTTACAAGTAAGTTACAAGTGAAGAATTGTCAGAATGAAGGTTTCTTGGTTAGATGTTGAATCTCTGAGTGCAGCTTTGGCCAGTAAACTGCACCTCTCAGGCTAATCACTTACTGGGAGGATTGGGGGGCAAATATGGTCCACCTATCGCACCACCTCACTGCTGAATTTAGATCTAAGTGATAGCAAGACCTTGCCTGAAGCTCAGGTCTTGTGTCTCTGACAGAAAATGCAAAGCTATGTCACTAGGTAGCAGAAAACAGAATGAGGCTCCATGAGGTCTTATTCATGAGAATAGGGTTGTCCTGAATTAAATGTATTTCAGGAGAGCCTCTTTGCTTCAGTTTAGTCAGAATGGAAGATGGTGCCTTAGTTTCAGTGGGATGCTGCACTGAGACTTTTCAGCTTTAAAGCTGTCATGCTCTACAGATAAAGCTATATAAGGCTGACATTTTCTGAATACAGTCCTTAATGATCACACTAGATGTCTCTGAAGTCATTTGTGATCTAAAAGCTGAAAAAAACACCACGTTAAGGGAAAAGGTAAAAAACTGTAATAAACATAAGAGACACACAACAATTCACATTCTGCATTTCTTGCAAGAAAGTTGTTGTCTGTGATCCCAAAGAACTGTGTTATGTCAGCTTATCTGAGTAATTTTACCAACAAAATAACAGAGCTAGTTTTGCCAATTTAAATTCCATCTCACATTCTATTACCTTCTCAATATATAAACAAATGCAAAGATGAAGGCCAGTTATTTTGTGAATTCTATTTTGCAAATACATTACTTGGACTGCAACTGCCTCTTGGAAATAAAAAGCAAAGAAAGGAGAACAGGAGAAATGGAAAAGTAATGCTTACATCTCTATTTCTAAAACATTTCTAAAAGACAGAATTAGGGCAAAGACATAGGTAAAAAGTATTTATGCTCACTGTAGCTGTGATATAAGAGAATAGTTCTTTGGATATCCAAATGAAATGAAAAGAGAATTTGAGGAAGGAAGGGGGGGGCAGTGATTTTTAAAGAGCTGATAAAAGAATATGGGAGTAGTAGATCTCAACTAAATGATTCATAGGGAACATTGAAGTCCTGATGTAGGCTTTATTAGCTGGTGAATCATTTGTGCAGATTTTTGCAGATACATTTCTTTCAACAATGGAAAGTATTATGTCAGGAAAGGCATTTGAATAGTACTACTCATGATTTTATTTGTTTCTCTTCAGTTTCTATATTTCTTATTGTTTTCTTACCCTACACTTTTTCAGAGTGTTGTGCTGAGACAAATGGGTATGTTTCCTTTTAAGTATGTTTTTCATCCTCACAGACTTTTTTTGTTTGGTTTGGTTTGGTTTGTTTTGTCTGCCTGAGAGCAGCAAAAGAAACAACTTGTATTTGGGCACAGAGCAATAATAAGACCATTGAACTGTTAGATGTAGTGTTTTTAAGGACATGATGCTACTGCACTTTTGTGATATTTGGAACCATACCCTAGAAAAGGCAATTCTGAATTTTTAGCTGAGAATAACTTTGCAAAAATTAAAATTGAAAAAAGGGGATCATCTGACACAAAGATGTATTAAAAGTATGCATGTCATAAGTCTTAATGACACTAAAAGGACAATGTTTCAAAGAAATTTTCATATAACAATATATCTTTCAATGTCATATCACTATGTCAGCAGCAGCATCAGTGAAATTTACTTCATATCAGCTCTTTCAGATGTCAGATTTAGCTTCACTCGTCAGTAAAGGGGGAAACTGTCTTTTTCATCCTACCTCTCCATACATACCTGCAACTCTCTGTGGGCTTCCTTCTATTTTGTAACCGCTGAAAATGACACTTCATTGCTTGCTGATTTCTATAGAGGATGCGTAGAGGATTTGAACAAAACAACATCAACATTTTGGTTCACAGCAGCACAGAAGTTCTGAAGTGATTTCCCTGGTCATACTACAAAAAGCATGTTTGTTTGAAACACACAAAGAGTATTCATAGCAAGTGCAACCAAGATTTGTTCTGGAGGAAAGTAAACAGAGTTCTCCGTTCCAGTCACTTAACAAATGTGCACCAGATTCAGAAGGATCTGAAACAGCTGCTCCACACTATCATGAGTTTCTTCAGCACACATTCATTTTTATCTTTTTCTTCTATTTGTAGTTCATTAATATCTTACACATTCTGTCTCCCTCTATTTTATTTTTGTCCCTTTATTATTTCTTTCTTTTGCAAAGATTTGACAAGATCCTATCCTAGATGGATTCCTGAAGAAATGACTGAGCTCATTCCTAAGGAAATGGCAGCATCAAAAGCCTATCCATCAGTATGATAATCTTGTGGAAGTATCTAACTGCTGATGAGTAAAAAGACAGTAGGCAAACAATGCCTCAATTCGTATCAGAAGATGAAGACTGTTTATGAAGACTCAGCAGAATCACCACACTTTGGGTGTGATGCAGAAGATGCTCATTGGTTACAGAGCTCTTGAGCTGATCTTCATGCTAGAAGATACCATCAGGACTGCTGTCTGACTGCATGTTCTCACCTGAGGTCTTGAGATCTCCATATAGGAAAGTTTTAGGAGCTTATCTAGCACTGCTATATTGTTCTCATTTCTCATGAGGACAAAAGCACATCCACAGATACCTTTCCTGCTTGCTCCCTGCCACAAATTGTATCAGGAACCCCCTCTGTGAGCACTCTAGTTTCCAGCCTGAAAGGAAATTGTGATGTTCTTCTGTACCTGTCATTATTACATGAGCAGTGGGAGGAAGGAATGACAGCCCTGGTGTCAGAGTTGCGGAGAGATGACACACAGCACTGAATCATAAAGGCTGTTTTGTCTTTAAAAGCTGTTCTGAGGCTATGAGCTGTGAAGGAATATTCTGCCTGGCATTTAGGTATGTCAAAAAACACCTGCCCAGCCTGTGTCCTGTGTGAATGTAATTCAGCCCCAGTACTAAACAAGCCGTAGTGCTGAATTCACTACAGACTCCTCTAAAGAACTATGCACATGGTTCCTTCTCTTTTTCAAAAGCAGTGGGTTATGAGCTGACTATATGATCAAAAAGCTGAAAATAGAATGCTTTTCTGTCATATGACCTTTTGAATCTCAGCCTGCAAACTAGAATGACAAGCAGGAGAGAGGGTCTTTTTATTAAGATTTCAGAGCAGTCAGTAGTAGAGTTAGTGTTTGCTGTTTGTAATGGTCCTCCTCCCCCCTTATTCCTTTTTCATCATTCGCAGGACACTCCAGCCTGCAGTGGGCTGAGAGTAAGCAGTGACAGAGCAAACTTGCTCTTGGGACTTCACTGGGTCATGGATTTCTCTTCATGAGGTTTTAGGTAGCCACTTCGAGCTCAGGTTTGCAGGAAAGACAGCACATGCAGGTTTCTGTCTCTCGTTTTAGTACACAGCTTGCAGGTAGAGGCTCAGTTGTGGGTTGTGAGATTCTTTGTGGCCAGATGAGGAGAAAGGCATGTTTTGCCATATTTACAGACACACTATCACTTCTACAGGCACACGGTTTCACTGAATGCTCTATTTTTACTTGGTTTGAAATCAGAAACAGTAAATCTTATCAGTAGGAACTCCAGGTTATTGACTCTGAACAAAAAAACATTATGGTGTTTTGCATAGTCCTTATGGCACAAGTCACAGACTTTGATGGGCAATTGCAGTGAATGGAGCAGAGACACAGAAAACACAGGATGGGTGACCCTGGTACCTTCTAAGACTTCAACCACTGCATCTTGGAGCACTCAGAACAAGAGATTTTTATTTCTTTACTTTTTCTTTTCATTATTTATTTTTGTGTGTGTACTCTTCTTACTTTTTTTTCTTAAAACATTATATTTTTAAAAGCACTTGGAGTATCCTGCTTCACACCATGATGCCACCACCCCTGAATTTGTCATGCAGTCCCAACTACCTGTGGTGGGGGGAAAAAGTTTTCCTCCCAAAGTTAAAAAAAAAAATGGTAACCCTGAGGGGGTGGTGTCACCTGATGTGGACCCAATCAGCGCTCCTGCAGAATATAAACATTATCACAACCAGACCGGAAAAGAAGATTGATCTTGTAGTTATTGCAGAGAGTAGCCATGTTCTGAAGCCACGAGGAGAAGGGGCAGAAGCCCCGTTGGGGGCTAGGCCCCCCCCCAGCCCCTGGCAGGGGGACTACAAGAACTTGGAACAGTGTTAAACTGGGTCAGGTTCTGTAGCTGAGAGCTGAAGGAGTTTCTCCACTGTAAGCAGCAGCAGGAGGTACTGAAAAGCGGTGGCAGAGCAGCAGCAAACGGAGAACAGTGACAGAGAGCCAGAAGAAGATAAGGAGCAGCAAAACAAGCATGCAGCCAAGCAGAAAGACACAG
>NW_016691595.1:0-4531 GCF_001604755.1 Lepidothrix coronata | reverse complement strand
GGTGCCGGTACGAGGCGGTGCCGCCGGGGCCGCCCCGGGTCCCTGGTGCCGGTACGAGGCGCTGCCCCGCGCGGGTCCCGGGTCCCCCCTCACCCGCCACCACGAACTTGGCCATGCGCGCGCCGCCCCCCCACGGTGGCTCCGGCGTTGCGCAGCAACGCGCCGCGCGCCGAGGTAGTTTGTCCCTCGCCGCGCGCCATCCCTCTCGCGAGGCCTGCCGGGAGCGCGCGGGGAGCGGGCGGTGTCATGGCGGTGGCGCCGCGTGCGAGGTAACGGCGGCCGCCGCTCGCCGGGAGCCCCGGCACGGCCCAACCCGGCCCTCCCGTCCCGGCACGGCTCGGCTGGTGCGAGCGGCGCCAGGCACGGCCCGGCCCGGCGCGATCCCAGCCGTTGCGTCCGGGAGCTCCGAGCCGGTGCGGAGCCGCCGAAAGACCTCTGTCCCCTTGTGCCGTCCTGTTCCGCTGGGCAGCGCTCCTGGCGCCTGGGGGAAGCGATCCCGAAACCCTGCGGCTTCTCCCTGCCTGGTGTCCCCGGCCCGGGAGTGATCCCGCGGGTGAGCCGGGCAGGCGGCTTTCCCGGCGGATGGCGGCAGGGAGGTCGGGCCAGGCTCGCGGGCGGGATTCTCTTACCCGGGGCTAAAGAGGACCCTCCAGAGCCCTGTCGGGAGACGCGTCTGCCTGGAAACGTCACTTAGGAAAAGCCTGTGCCTCCCAGCAGGGCTTTTGGTTAGAGCAGCAAAGAGGAGGAAACAGTTGACACCCGGGCTGAGTTTGCCTTGTGCCGAGATGTTTGGCTGAAATGTAGGAGACCGAATAAAAGCCCCTCATTTTCCGGGGATCTTTTCCCAAATCTTGTCCCCTCCTGTAAAAGTGCATAGATTTGGCAGTTGACATTTTAGGAGTTCAAAGTCTGGTAACTAACCCATAATTTTCAATTGTTTTTACAGATGAGTGATCTTATGCACTTCCTCCAGAACTGTTTCCACTGGTAGAATTTCATCGGATCCCTTATTTTGACTTGGTATTTCAAGTCTATTCATGAGGAATTAGCAAAAATGAATAAGAGAATAAGTTATTTGTTAAATACTGTTAGATACCTGCATAGGTACAGTTCTGTGTTGACTCCCAGATCTTCAGCCACAACAAGAAAACACATTTTATGGATTAGCAGATACAGGGATCCCTTGGGAAATGTGAACTTCAGGGAGTTATTTTTAAATATTTTTCCTTCTCTGCATGGATCATCACTTCGATTTCTATCTCAAAAGACGGATGTGTTTAGCACAGGTGCAGAGGCTTTGGTGAGTGAGCAGGCTTCCCAGAGCTCCTTGGAAGCTGAAAAGTTGGATGATTCTGGGAGCTTCAAAGCGAAGCACGTAGTGGATCATGATGACCCGTTCTTTAATAGTCTCCGGAAATGCACCTGTCCTTGCGATGCGCTGGACTTGGCTTCCGAGTCTGCTGTCTCCATCAAGCATTACACAAACTGTTTAACCACTGCATGGAGACTCTTCAAACACATGTCGGAGGAGCAGCAGCGCTACGAGAAGCAGCTGATCTTTGAGCACCCGGCCTTTGCCAAGCTGTGCCAGCAGCTGCTGCGGGACTCCCGCAGGATGACGCGCGGGGACCTGGTGTTCAGCCTGCACGCCGTGGTGAACCTCGGGGTGCCCCAGAACACGCTCCTGGTCCAGACTTTGCTGAGAGTGTGCCAAGTGAGTGTGAAGATCCTTCTCCTAAATCTGGGCTGAAACCTCGTGGGCAATTCTGGGGGTCTGTGCAGCATCAGAGAGAACTGGGTTACGTCCCTGGCTTAGTCTGATGTTCCATGGAAACAGGGTTCCCATAGTTCATTTGTGTGTACTTCTTGTCTCCTTCATTTTTGAAACCACTGCCTGATTTAACAGATTTAACAGAGAGGAGAAGTCTCAAAAATCATTACCCCTCTCAAATCAACTGAATTTGATGTGAGTCCTTGTGGGGGTCACTGCAGAATTAAAGCTTGTGAATTGACTTTTGAGGGGGAAAAAAAAAGACAGGTACAGATTAAGAGTGGTCAGTTTTACTTTTCTGAAACTGGTGTTGGTTTGAAGTAATCTGACATTGTGGAAACTTTAACAGGAGAAGCTCAATCAACTCGATAACCGATGTGTCTCCGTTTTGGCAACTACTTTATCAGGGATGGATAAAGACAAGAATGTGAGCGCTCTTCAAGCTGGATTACAGTGAGAAAAACATATCTTTCACGTGTTCTTCCTATTTCAATGTCTGAATACATGTCTGTTAGAAATCATCGAGGGAATGTCTGCGCATAGAATACATATTGTGCTTTTAGGATTTAAACGATCACGTGAGATAAGAGCTGTCCTACACAGTGATTTTTGGCGTTGTCTTTGCAGTTTTGGGCAGGAGGCCTTCCAGTAGTATAGGGTGCTAGTCTGGTCCACAGGGGATTGTGTTCTGGCTGCAGCTCCACCAGTGTGGGTTTTTTGTGATTTTAAGTCCCTTCACATATCTATCCCTCTTTTATCTGTGTGTAAATGGGAGGTAGTGAGACTAGCTTACTTTCTGAAGTATTTTTGATTTTTCATTATTAAAAATGCTATTTAGCAGCCTGGGAATATTTTCTTTTAATTTAGTAAGTAAAAATTAGGATGAAGACTAGTTGCATCCAGAAAGTCCTTCTCTGTAGTGCTTTATCAGAATAACTTGTTTGACTGTAGTGAACTTTTTCTGGGCCAATGCGATTTATGTGACTAACCAAGCTGCTCAGTCCCATAAGATTGTTCTTACTGAGGCTGTCACAAAACTTGACATGGATTAGTACTTTTGATCCTGGGTCAGGTTCTACTTTGAGAAAGTGGATGTGCCTTAAAAGTTGGTGCAAAGCCGGAGAGCCATCTACAGCTCTCTCTCTGTCTTGATGTCTGGAGCTCTTGCGTATTTGCAGGGGTGAATTTCAGACCAGTGCACTGCCTTAGAAAGCGACACTTCATAATTTGTAGCTGTGCAGGTATATTTAAGGGTTGTTTGGACAGAACAATTACAATACTGCTCTCTGAGACAGAAAAGTAGGTGCTAGGAATGCAGAATTCCTTCATCTCGTGCTTATGATCCCTCTGTGTTGCGATATCCCCTTCTGTTCTTGCAGCCCCCAGCACTGCTTGTTTGTTTTCTTTCCTCACTTGCAACAAATGGTTGTCAGTGTCCGTTCCTGAGTTTCCTGGCAGTTTCAGAACTTGTCTGCACATAGATGATTCTGAGATAAAAATATACAATTTTTTTTTCTGCAGAAGGATGTTAATTCTTTGACGCTTAACAGGACTCACATCTACACAGTCACATATGCAGTCTGGTCAGGTGCCCCTGCTGTTAATATATCAGCAACAACATTCATCTATCAGGATAATGTTAAGAAAGCATATAAAATTATTTCTATGCGTAAAATATCTGTGCTGCAGCTACATCATGTAGAGTTATGCCAATATTGCATAAAAAAGGAGGTGGGAGAGGAGCAGGGAGTTACAGCTTTAACTTAGGGGTACATCAGTGAGGAAGAATGGGGGTACCTACTGTTTCTGCTGAAATGAGGAAAGTTCTTGTGTGTGTTTCTTCGTCAGGTTACTAGTGGAGCAGCGCATTTCAAGTATCAAAGACATCTTTATTCTGCAAAACCTGATGAAATGCATGGGAAAAGATGTTCCGGTTTTTCTGAAAAAGAAATTAGAGGTAAGTTTAGTTGGAGGCTCACTTTTACTTCCACAAAGCCTGTCCTCTTGCATTGGTTATAAATTGTGTATGGTTCTTTCTCAAAGAGAAAATATAATAGAAAGGTAACTGTATTTACAATTTGAATCATAGTCCAGATATATCTGCAGGAAGAACTTAAATTTGGAGGTTGGGAACAAAAGGAGTTGAGGCAGTAAAATAGCAGTGCTCTTGGCTCTTTGGTTTGGCCACATGGTGTTTCATAGAAGCACTTAAAGGCTATTCCCTGATTCCCTTGCCCAGCTTGTGACTGGAAGACAAGGCGACAGAAAACTGGTCTATGATGGGGCTGTGTCTAGTAATGGTAAGGGGATGGAGGACTGATGGGAGTGAGGTTGGGAGCAGGCGTTAGGTTTGATGGCAGGCTGTACTGAGGTTTGTCACCTGATTTAAAAATCCTTTTTGAAACCACTTTTCAAACAAGGCCTGCTGTGTTTTCATCACATAACTGAAGGGTACGGAGGTCACACTTAGTAATGGCATTCATCAAATATCATAAAACTGAAAGGAAAATAACATTTACACTTGTTAGCTAAAGGGAGCTCTTAATTTTCTGAGCCCACAGGGTGCTGTTTTTTTACAGTGTAATTTCTATTGTAGGTGCATTTTGTATTTAACCTTTGATATGCATACAGTTAGAATATTATTTTTTAGTAGCCAATAGATTTTGTAGTCTCATTTTTACTTCAATAAATGAAATCTCTCTTGTGGCAACAGAGCTGACCACCTCTGCCTTGGTCCACATTTGTAGCTGGGTGTTTGTA
>NW_016691594.1:0-4532 GCF_001604755.1 Lepidothrix coronata | reverse complement strand
GCTTGATTGGGTCCATCTCCATCAGTTTGTCTGGGATCCTGACGGGGAGCTGTAGGATCAGAGCAGATCTCTGTTCCGGGAGCAAATCCTCTCGCCAACTGGAGGGAGATCCCATTATAACCCTTGAACTTGCATCTTTCCAGCCCTGCTTTGGCCAACCCTCCTCTCCTGGCCCTGAGGACACCTCAGATGTGTCTGTTCCCCTGTGTGGGCTACACACCAGTAGGTGCTGCCTGGTGTTGGCTGAGTGAGCCCTCCTGATGGGCTATTTCCCATTATCCCACCAGCACACTGTGCTATAGGTGACATTCCCAGGGCTGTGACAGTGACCACAATCATTGTCCAGATCTCTGCCTACTCTCAAACCGAGCCTTGCTTTGTCTTTGCCTCTGCGGGGCCCTGACGCGCTAAAATTTTCCCCGAGTCTCCCTTGCCCAGGTAGGAATGGGAAAAGCAGAAAAACCCGTGCAGAAGCCAGAGTTCATTAGCACCACTGCCCTGCAGCTCAACCTCTCCTCCTCCTCCTCTCCTGGGCACCTGTAATTCCACCTTGGTATCCACCGCATCCCGACATCCTCGACGCTTTCGGTGCTGCCGGGCATTTCCAGCAACAAGGCTTTGGGTGAGTGGCTCCATCAGAGTTTTATTCTGCCACAGGCTTCAATTTTTGTGAGCTGCTTTATCCTCACAAGGATAAAACTCTACTCTGACCTCTAATGATCCTCCTAATGATATGGGGGAAAAGGAAGGACGATGAGCTGCCGAGGCTTAGACCGTCTTTTAGAGTTTTTGGAGATCCCTGAGGAGCAGGAGGCTGAGCGAGGAGGAATGTGGACTCCTTTTGTTTTCTGCTTTGCCTGTTTATTAAGCCTTTTTTTCCTTAAAAGCAAGGAAGAAAAAGAGAAGTACCAACGTGCATCTCGAGCACTGAAGTGCTGTGCACCAGGAAATGACAAAAAGATATTTATTACATTTATTACTTGCCCGGGTACCCGAGTTTTTTAAGCACACAGAGAGTTCCTGGGCACGTATCAAAGCAAAATGATCACAGTGGAGTAGGAAGGGCAAAGATGAAGAGGGGAGGCAGGGAGGAGGATATGGTTTGCTTTCACCCCTTTCATCTGGGTCTCATGAAGGTCCTTTGGTCACCCAGAAATCGCCCTGTGTGGCTTGAATGGGCACCATCCTTTAAAAACCACGTTCCCTGGTCAAGGTGATGTGCCTTTTGGGAGGGTTCTGTGACACAGCAGACCCCTCTTGCAGCCCACAGTGCTCCAGTTGGCCTCCTGTTTAATGTGGCTCTCACTGCTGTTCGATGGATTCAGCAACATCCACCCTCATGCAGAACTCGTGGGATCGTGCTCTGATTCCAGAGCAGGAGCTTGGAATAAAAGGGCATGGCCAAAACATATGTACAAACACACCTCTGCAGAGGCTGCTTTTGTAGTCACCACGTGGGGTGGAACTTTATTTTCAGGTTAGGGGTAGGAATGTTGTTCTTTCTGTAAGACACAGCCCAAGGTCCAAGAACATTTCTTTAATCACTGTATTCCACCGTGGGTGAGGTATTTGCTGTTAATTCTTTATCCCATTCGTGCCTCCCTGCGCTCATTAACTCTTTGGTGGGACATTAGGGAATCACAGAGTAAAACAGGCATTCTGGAAGGGATGGGATTCTGACTGGGAGCAGTTCCTGGCTGAACCTTGGAGTCAGGAGGGGAAGATTTTGATTGTATTGGCAGCACTTCCTAATGTGCATTGCAATTTTGGAGGTGTAAAACCTAGGGTTTGTAATCACTGGGTGCATAAAAACTGCATTTCATATATTATTCTCATATTTAACCCTTTTTTTTTATTCCTTGTTTCTTTACGTGCCAATTTTTTACAAGCCTGAGATTCCCATGAATAGAGAATAAAGCTGGAATCTGCACTGGCAAAATAAACAGGTCAGGATGAGACAGCTTAGGTGGTTAGTGGAGATTAGGTTTTCTGGGATCCACCTGTAGCTTGCACCTAAAAATGAGTGTGGATGAAAAAATAAACCTATTAGAGGTGTTTCCTGTGTTGTTCTGTGATGTCTTTTGTCCATCGTGTGGCTTCACTCACCAAAATGCTTCTGTGGTCTTCCCTCAGATTTGTAAATCTGAATTTCAGTGGTTTGAATGACAACTGAAATTACTCAAGGAAGATACCTGGTTTTCTCTGTCCACCACCCCTTTTCATTTAATTAATTAATTTTAAATACTCTGATTGTCTCAGGGCATGTCCCAAAGTTCTTTCTCGTTAGACCAAACCCAAAGTCTTTAATCACCTTCTTTTTTTTTTTTCCTTTTTTAATAAATGGAGTATCAGACTGTGACCACGAGCAAGATGAAAAGCAGAATGTGGGAAGACAGGGCCGGAAATTACTAATTGCCCTCCAGTTAAAGGACTCAGCAGGAATGGGCCCAGCGATGGATAAATGGCTATTCTTGAGTGATTATAGCTCTGGATGCTGAACACAAAGTTCCTGCTGAAAGTTTCATCAAAACCTTCCCGTGAAACCTGTTTGTTTTGAAATACTGGCATTTTGTGATGAATAACAATGTCACTGGAAAAAGTCCTGTTGGAATATTTGCAGTGGAGTCCCCTGAGCCTGTGTATTAATCCAGGTAGCATGTTCATTTTTATAGGGTTTATTCTTCCCCAGAGGCCGAGCCAAAGAGCTTCCAATTTACCCAGGTCATTAGTGATTTATATGATAATTGGATCTAAGTTGATTTTAACTATTTGCTTTAAATCTCTGGGGATTTGTGTTCTTGGACACTTTAATGCCATTGGAAATTTCACTGATTAAGCAAAGACAAGTATATGTACTTAATTAGTCCTGAAACCAATTAGTTCTTTGTCAGTCAAATTAATCTTGTGTCTGGGCTTTCAAAGAGTTCTAAGAATTTGGGCGCTGACCTTTGTGGGCTTGAGGGTGGAGTCGGTCCCACATCCAGCCTGGGGGATGGTGCATCCACCCGGGATGCTCAGCTTTGTCCTCCCTGGTCATCATCTCCATGGAAAAGCAGCGATGAGGATGATGATGGAGCAAATCTTGAAGGCAGGAAGGCAATAAGCACAGTAAACTGCACTGTTGGGTCTTTCCAACATGACAGTGCCCAGGGGGGGCTTTCTAAGATCCTTTCAACAGGATCCACAGGTTGCCTGTGGGTGTCTGACTGAAGCCTGGGTGTATTAAACATGACCTTCTTTTCATGCATAATGCAAGTTAATACCTTTTCCCAGTCTCCTACACTAGGATTTGGATGGATGTCATAGAATCTATAGGATGGGTGAGGTTGGAAAGGGCCACTGGAGGTCATCTAGCCCAGCCTCTCTGCAGGATCCACTCAGGATTGTGCCTGACAACTTCTGAGTATCTCCAGAGAAGGAAACTCCACAACCTCACTGGGGGACCTGTTCCCAGATGCCTCCCATCCCTGCAGGACCTCCTTAGGATGGTGACAACTCACAGTGACAACCCTTTCTGCTGGGGGTGGTGACCTGTGCCTTTGCCTGAGGGACCCAGAAGGACACTGGCATGGTGAGCAGCACACATGCACCAATAAAACACCACTGTTTTCCTTCAGTTCGGTGTGATCCATTTTTGCCCACGAGAAGTTTTTGGGTGTATCAGAGAACAGACCCAGAGGCTGCGTCTCTAGGCCTGAAACTTGAGAACTGCCAAAATTTTTTTTGGCCCTTTTTCCAGGACTGAGGCGGGCAGGAGCAATACATGGAGGGGCATCAGTAAGACCAGTGTCCCCAAAGGTGAGGAGAAAGGTGCAGATATGAGGTCTGGATTTAACCTGCACAGAGGAGGAGGAAGCTGTGCTGTGGAAGGCTGTGATGTGATGATGAAGAAGGTATAGGAGAAGAGGAAAGAGTGGCAGTAAAACTACGCAGTTCCTCTTGTTTCCTCCCAGTCCTTGGCCATCTGAGCTTCTGAAAAGTCCAGATTTGGATTTTAGGCTCCAGCACAACAGCACAGGCTCCAGCCAAATTTATCCTCCACCCTTTGATCCTCCCACAGCTACAAGCACTTCCAGTGGACATCCAGAGCAGCTGGGTATGACCCTGTGCTGCCCAGGAATGGACAGAGTAAGCCATTTATCCAGGGGTCAGGGAGGAAGTCTGAGCTGGAGCCAAGAATAGAGCCCTGCTCCGTTCAGCTCCCGGCCGCGTGCCGCCTCCCCGCTCCTTTTCTTCTTCTCAGGGAGCAGCAAGACAAATAGCAGGACACATCGAATCTGCCGGGATCAGGAGCCGAGTCAAAGGTCAGGGCTTGGGCACAAAGAGGGTTCTGTTTACAAGGCACTAATCTGGGCTGCTGCTGAGCACGAGAATGGGTTTGGACGCAGATGGGGCCGGGGCAGGAGGTCGTGGCAGCGCGACGATGATCATAGAATTGTAGAACCACAGAATCACAGAATCATAGAATCATAGAATCATAGAATCACAGAATCAGCTGGGTTGGAAAAGCCCTCTGAGATCATCCAGTCCAA
>NW_016691593.1:0-4533 GCF_001604755.1 Lepidothrix coronata | reverse complement strand
AGTAATTAGTAGACCTGGTATGGCAACCTCAGCCATAGAATTTAAAAAAAAAAGTTGATGGAAAAAACAAGACCAAGAGACAAATGGAAAAGGCTCCTTAAATAGCCATAGAGATGGCAGAGCTCTGGGTTATCTTCAGGCTTGATCCTGTCTCTTGCAAGGTGTTGATGGGCTCTTGATTGTAGTCTCAGGTCCTGTGTTTGGGCAGAGAACTGAGATGTGTCCTCCAGCATCTCCCAGCATGACCCCACCACACCACCTGCTGCCAAACCTTTATCCCAAACACCAACATCAACATGCTCCACACCCACAAGACAAAGATGCTGAAGGTTTTGCTTTAATTCTTACTGTGCACCATTAATTATGAATTTGACAGTCACTGCCCTCATTGTGCCAAGGCTGTGATTTCCCCCTGCCCTGGCACAGAGAATGGATTTGGGTACAATCCTGCCACTGCTCTGATGCAAAGCACAAGTGTGGGGATTGCCTTATTGCTGCCCTGTGATCACTCTCAAGACATCTGACCCTGCCATTCTCAGCTCTTCAATGATGCTCTTGCCACACCTCTGGTCTTTGCAGGACACCTGCAGCTCTATGCCTTTCCTGATGCAAGCCCAAAGGAGTCTGTGGTCAGGGACAGTGTCATTGTGCTACAGGAATCATCACTGAAGTGCCTGGACTTTTTTATGTGGCTATTTCTTAAATGGAGGCTTAATTTTGTTTATACCAGATGTTCACAGTTTCTGCTCTGTCAATATCCCCAGTCTGTTCTGGTCAGGAGGAGACCTAACTCCTGCATGGACACTTCCTAGGGGGTAGAGGGAGTGCTGACAGAAGCGTTCTTTGGGAAATAAGAAAAATACTTTTCTCTTTTGTATTCAGGGCACACACAGCCTCTTCCCACTCCCAGGACCTCCTGCTGCAGAGAGAGCCCTCAGTCCACATCTGAGGTAGGCCACAAAGCTAAAGCTGTGGTCCTGCACCAGGTCCTGTACAGGCACATCTGTGGTGCAGACATTCCAGCTGAGAAGTAAGAAAAATCTCTGGCTAACACCTGTCCTAGGATTTGGGAGAGCTGGATTTGTTCTCTGCTGTGCCAAAGGCTTCCAGTCACTTAATCCCTCGGCTCCTGGTCTCTAACATAGAGGTATTGGTGTGCCCTTCCCTCTCTGCCTGGAGAGCTCTGCGAGATGCTCAGGCAGCAGCCACAGAGCCACCCTGAACAGTTTGGCATAAAGAGGCAGCATATTTCTGAGTCTTTGGTCCTGCAATGGGTGTGTAGGGTAAAATTCAAACAGCTCAGAGATGTCATCTCTTGGCTTGAGATCATCTGATCCCTGCAGCATGGTTTGTTGGCATTTTCTGTTTGGCCTCTCACTAACACAAACACAGAGCTCCCACCAGATGGTTTTTAGTTGGGAAGCTGTTTTTCTAAGAGGGTGGGATAGGTGGTCCCTTGGTCTCACAGTCAGGAGGGGAATGGGCAGGATTTTGCTGAACAAGGAGACTACCAGTAAATAAAAGGGACCAAGAGCAGTTGTGTGGCCAGATGGCACAACACAGGCCTATAAACCAAACTCTCTTCTCCTCCCCTCCAAACCCTAAGCAGGGTGGCCTCAGCCATGCTGACAGCTGGGACTGGTCCCTGCCCCACGCCAGCCCTTGAAGAGTCCCCAGGCACTATCTGGGGGAGGATGACTCCATGCCAGGGAGCGTGATGACAATTTAACAGTATGGACCATTGTGAGCAGCTGGTGCCTGGGTTAGTGCAGAATTATGAATGTTGCCCTTGAAGATTTTAGGCTCCCCGTTGGTGCCTGTCCTCTTGTGACACAGCTTGGGCACACCCAAGCATGAACCAAACACTGAAGTCCCACCTCGATGCCCAGGATTTTGTGAATCTGTTCATACAGTTCCCATGTCACAGAGCAGCAGGATGCAAACCTTTTATCCTGACATAGTGCAATGCAAAGGGATGGTGGATCTCTACCAGCTTTGCATCCCAGTCCCAGCAAGCATCTCCCACTAGACCAAGCCTACTGGGCGAGGGTCTGTGGCATCCAGCAAGGAGCTGGACTGAGTCTGGCAAACACTTCTATAAGCCCCTCAGCAGCTTTCCTGCCTCCTGGCTCAGGGTACAGAGCTCTGCACCACAACTCTGGGTCTCTGCTGCTTTGTATCTTCTCTCCTTTCTACTTCAGAGGTGTTCCTTTTCCTTGCTCAGGACATCCAGCATGGGGTTTGGAGGCATTACCCAGGATACCCAAAATGCACAGTCAGTGTACAAATTGCCTGACTCATAGAATTATAAAATGGTTTGGATTGGAAGGGACCTCAAAGATCATCTAGTTCCAACCCCCTGCAATGGTTGCTCAAATGTGTGCAGACTTACCCAAAACACACCTCATCTCTCCGGGTCGTGGAATGTGCACTTTGCTGTTGATCTCTCTCATTCAGCAACCCTTCTATCAAGGAGAAAGTTGGCTGGAAATGGCAAGGAAAATCCGGATGTAGGGAAATCCAAACAGAGACAGACGTCTCCTGGAGTTGCTTTACAACCCATTTGCACAGAGGGGCACGTGCTGCAGCATAGCAAAGAACAGGGACCTTGATGTCTCTCTTCGATCAGATACAGACAGTAGCCTGTCTGGTTACAGAGAGCACTTTCTTTGATTAAAAGCTAATAAATATTCATCCCTCTCCTCCCCTGCCGTCCCTCCCAAATCCCCAGAGACAAAACTTAGACAAGCAAAACTGGTTCATTTGTGATGTATTCCAGTGCATTGCTCCAAAACGCTTGGAAACCTTCCAGGCAACAATGCACGGCTGCAAGGGCTATGGATCATCAAGGAAAGGGCCAATACTTTGCATTCACTTAAAACAAGACTCAGGTCATAAAGGACATGCTTATTATTAATGGTGGGTGTTGGGAAGTAAAGTATAAAGTGTACACAGATCCTTATCCCCAACTAATTCTTCAGCAAATTGGCAAAGATACATCACTGCCTGCAGAGCAGGAGACAGAGAGAAATTAGATGTTAAGGACAGCTTGGTTTCCTAGGAATACAGATGTGCCATCAGTTGGTGAAAACTACAGCGAGGAGCGAGGGAAGAAGATATATCAGTGGTGAAGGTTGTCTCCTTTCAGGGCAAGGAAAACTAAACTCTCACCAGGAAAGAATAGGTTCCAACAGACGGAGAGACCGTGGCCAGCGTAACAGCACAAGGTCTGCTGAGCTGATCCTGGTGAAACACAGACTACCAAACCAAGCCACCCAAGAGAAGATCAGAGCAGCCAAGGACTTATTCAGCAGAGAAGTGTTGCTGGAGAAAATGAGTTCTGGCCCAGAAATATGGAATGGATTCAATAATGTATTGTCTTAACACAAATTTGAGCCACAACCCTTCAGGAAAGTCCCCTGAGGGCACCAGACTGTAGATGGTGAAGAGCTTCCCATCTCTGGATGGAAGCCTATCCCATGGTTATCTCTGCAGTTGCTGTAACACTGTGTTTTCCCACCTCTTGGCTTACAGTCGGTGCCATTATTTCTTGGGGAAGGATTGCCTTCAGCCTGCATTGGTAGGGGATTCAGAGGTGATCTGGCAATCTCAACATTAAAAGTAATAAAAATTAATAGTGAAATACTAATGCTAATATAATAATTTATAGCAATGATAATTATTTATTTTTATTACTGGAGCCACATTCAAGAACCTGCGTCCTCCAGCATCCTGGGAACATGGTGCTGGGACACCAGGCTTGGTTTCTGCTCAGGGTGAGCAATAGCATGTTATCCGTGTGCTTCTGCAACCCACCAGCCCCATGCACAGCACTGAGCTGGCTGCATCCCCACCAGCATCACAGTCCTCAGCAGCCCAGAGACAAACCTCCATCCCGTGATCTCCACGCTGTTTAAGCACAAATAAACCTGTGTCTGCTGCCTGGTCCTACAGAAACAAAGCACCCGTGCTTTTCCTTGGATGCTAAATCCTCAAGTTAGAGGCTGATAGCAGAAGTGGGTAGAAGATGAAGCATTGCAATTTTTCAGCTTTTCTTATGGCATCCTCCAGCTTTGCGGGGGCTGTTGGGCAAACAAGAAGCAAGCAGCTTAATGGCTGTATTTCAGCTGGCACAGGCCCATATCGTGGGCCAGTTTCTCTGCTGAGCTGAGATTTGCTTGGCACATCCCTGTGGTGGGTGCCGAGGGAGCCCAGGGCTGCTCCCTGATCCTCCAGCTGAGTCCCAGCCAGACCCTGCAGAGCCATCGTGGGGGGAGCATGGCCAAGTGGGGCACCCCAGCCAAGCTTCATCTTAACACCAGCTCAGCTGATCAAGGCAATAGAGCAGGAAAAAAAAAAAAAAACAGTGGGAAACTGAGGATCCCCATCATCGAAGGGAAAATCCCTTTCCAAAAACCATATCCAAACACACAGATGATACTGGAGAGCACAAAGACACCACACAGATTGTGAAGGGACTCTGGTCCTCAGTTTGCAGAGGTCCAGGCTCTGGGATAAGAGCAAGAAGGTTTT
>NW_016691592.1:3614-8148 GCF_001604755.1 Lepidothrix coronata | reverse complement strand
CTCTCTCAGCAATTGTAAAATCAAAATTAAGGGGGCTTTAATTGAGGAAGTGTGGAAAAAACAGAAGAAATAACAACCCTTTATTAAAAGACATATGTATGTTGGCAAAAACAGTAACAGAACACAAAAAAACTAGACAGTGGTCCTAGAAAAAAAAAAGGTCTGACTGAACACTTCCCTGTCCTTCAGCGCAGTCCTAACCGTGGCCTGCAGGGGGCGCTGTTGGATCGCTGAAGGTGCAGGGCCTGCAGTACCCGTCGTGGCCTGCAGGGGGCGCTGTTGGATCACTGGCGGTCACCACACAGGAAGGGGGTCCGGGGGGTTGGTCTCGGGTCGCGGAAGGAGCCGAAAAGAAGATGGGGGACCCTTCCCTCAATGGAAGGAAGGGGTAAGGAAAAGCAGTTCACCCCCTAACAGGACTCACTGTTCCCAGATGACGGTGTTCCAAGGCTCTCCCCTCTTCTCCCAGCAAGCACAGACCTCTCTGATGAAAAGAAATAAAAAACAACCAGTAGGTCCGGGAGGGAGTCACGAGGCAGTGGTGGTGCAGGGGCAGTGGTCAGGCCTCACCAGGATGAAAGAACCAAAAAAAACCTGGCTCCCAGGCTTTTCCTCCAGAAATACCTGAATACAGTCCTTGTCTCCATCTCTGCGAGAGAACTCCGCGGTCTGACCCTCTCCCCTCTGAACAACGCCAGCCCCCCCTCTCTCCCCAGGTTCCCTGATGGTGCATCAGCGAGGAATGCAGTCTGGCGAGCTAATTCCTTTGTAAGGCTAATTACCTCCCTTCCCCCTTCCCTATTCGAAACTCTTTTTCTCTTACAGGGAAGCAGGGAAAGAAAAAATTCCTCTCTTGGATTTATAACCTATAACACTGAGGAACAAATTCATTCACATATCCATACGGTATGAGATAAGGAATTACCCTTTTAAGTGGATGATGTCAGCACTAGAGTTGTGTCCTTTTAAATCCTGTCTGCTTTTAACGTTTTCCAACATGGACACAATCTGAGTTATAACAAATATTAACTTCTGAGTCCAAAGCACTTTCATAAAGAAAGAAGAAGCAATGCCAGGACAGACAAGGTCCCTGGCCACTCCTAGCACCAAGGCAGTCTGGCCAGCTCTGTACTCCAGAGATTGCTTGGGATCACTTATCAACAAAACTTCATGCAGGCATATACAGTACCTACAGCATTTACCTCCTGCTGTGAGATTTAATTTTCATCATTAAGTAGTCTAACTTGCAGATGGGCCAACTTTCCCAAATACTATAGCACTGCCACTCAGAAAAGTGGCATAAAGTTGCTTTTAAGCTCTTCTGTGGTGTTTGCATTCTTTTTGGTTTTGCTCTGCTGTACCTGCTCTCAGAGGTAAGTATGGAGTACAATGATGGAGCACCGAATCTAGTCTGGTTTATTTATATCTGAAAAGATGCAGGTAGCTTTAAGAAAATATAAGTTTAAAATATTCAACAAGGAAGACTGAATCCATGAAAGCACTGTGTTTTCTATCTAGTAACTGGATTCTTGTGAAGATAGGAAAAGAATCCCCCTTATATACTTCTTTGAAAGAATACATTTCCTATCACAAAGCAAGTCTTTTGCACTAACTTAATATCTACTTTCTTCTCCTTTTTTTTTTTTTCCCAGAGCAAGGACTCTGATTTTCATTCTAATTACATTTTCCATTTAATGAAAAATATCTTCAAGATGTTCCAACTAATAACTGATTAAACCAGCAGCAGAAACATAATTTTTTGTTTATTAGTTTCTTTCCTGACATCCAGTGACTATGCAGACATAAGGTACTGTACCTTCCTCTGAAATGACATTACTCATGAGTATGTACTTCTGCTTCTTATTTAAATACTCAAGACTTCTACCATTTTATTTTTGTTTTCAAATGGCTTCTGTATTACAGTTTGTTTTGGAGGCATTTTTCATATCAGTAGGGTAAGATTAGCACTGACATTTGTCATGAACTATTGAATATAGAGCGGGAATGCAGTGTTGATAGCAGTTTTTTATTTCCATCATACCAGCCTCAAAGCTCCTGCAGATATTATAACACTAACTTAAAAATTAACGTAAAATACTGAAAACACTATATGGATGCTGTTTGTGAATGCTTGCTGAGAATACTGAAGAGACATTTTACTCATGTTAAATACTTAGAACATTGTTTGAAATGGCATGAACATTAACTGTAAAAAAGAACTTCCATCAGAGCATTGAAGCTGTGGCAAAGCTCTCTATCTAGAGAAATAGGTTTCCCTTAAGTGACTTGATTCTTCACTGCTGTGAACTTTGTACAGTAATTCATACCATACCAGTGAGACTAACATATTACAATGGGAAGATTCACAATGACATAAACTGTCAAAGGGCAAAGTTCAACCAAACAGAAAGACTTTGCAAGGGTGTTTTTTGACAAAGTTGTTAGAACAAGACTTACACTAGATACTACTTACTTTCTGAACATGGACAAGTCTCTTAAGGCTTAAATCCTGATCTCACTGAAGTTTAAAGGAAAACATCCCTTTATATCTGATGGAGAGAAAAGAGTCTTTAAAAGCACAACTCATTTTACAAATGTTGACACTATATAGGTCAGTAAGCATGTTACGAGATGTATATTTTTTAACTTAGTCTATAGAAGAGGCAATTTGGTGAGGATCTGTTCTTACTTCAGTGAAGACAGTAAGTTGTCATCTGTTTGAAGTTACAGATCTCCTTTTCACAATGGGAAAAACCAAAAACCCTAGCAATTACTTTCTTGCAATATTCTTCTAAACATAGAATTTACGGTTATCATGGCACTGAGGCACTATCCATGTGGTAGAAATCACAGCTGTACCTAAGACAGCTGTCTCTTTCCAACCTAATGCGCACAGATTTGTGTGTATGGTGATGCAAGCCTGCACTGCAAAGGTTACAGGATTACCCTAGCCAAACTTCAAAACCTCACTGATGCTTATCACAGATAGAAAGTTGATGCCAACACGACTTTTACATCTGGAAAATTGAGATAAAGTAAAACACAATGGGTCCGGCTGATGCAATGAGTCCAGAATATAAACACAGATGAATTATGGAAACACCTAGTCTACAATGCCAGATATCTTTTATATGCTTGAAACCCAGTCCCTGAAGTAAGGCATTTTATGATTTATCCATCTATTAAAAAAACCCCCCACACTCTGCAGTTTGGAAGTAGAAGTTAGGTTGCAACCCTACTCTTCCTTCCATTCCATGAATGGTATTGCCTTGTAAATGTACTGGTTTTAAGTGGAATAGAGATAATTTTTTTCACAGCAACTAGTATGGGGCTATGTTTTGGATTTGTGCTGAAAACAGTGTTGATAACAGTGGAATGTTTTCATTATTGCTGAGCAGTGCTTACACAGAGTCAAGGCCTTTTCTGCTACTCACCCCATCAGTGGGTACACAAGGAGTTGGACAGGACACCTGACCCCAAATGATCTAAGGGATTTTCCAGACCATATGGCAGCACATAAAGCTCAGCACTGTTGCAGGCAGAGTGAGAGCTTCAGACAAAGTCTATTAGAGAAACCCTCCCATTGAGACACAGTGCACAGAAAGGACCCCATTGCTTTCGAAACTCCTCCTCAGAGAAGAGCTTTGGTGCGGCTGAATCCAGTCTTAGCCCCAGACTTTTTCAACAGTCTGTGTGTAAAGGATTATGTAGATGTAATTGAACCTTTATACAACTTTGTCCTAAGAGATTAAGGATGACAAATCAGATATATTTATTTAAATATATATGATTTATTAGGATAACGATAAGACAAAAAGATCTTAATCAGAATAACTGCTATAATAACAACTATAACAACTACTATAATATAGTGCACTATTTTGCAGCAATATTGAAGCAATTATATTAAAGCAATTGTGTTAAAGCTAGCAAAACCAATTATCAAATAGAGATTGATGTTACCCATACCAACAACCGTGGGCAGGCATCACCACTTAAGGGAGGAATCTCCACACATACACTTGAAGAAGCAATATGTCAGAAGACCCTACTGTTAAAATTTGGGACTGGGCTTTTATAGTATAAAGTGATTGACTGCCAGTCATATGTCTCCAGGTCAGCTGTGTCAGCTCAGCAGCTTTGGATAAGTTATCAGTAGTATCACTTATTTGTACCTTTATCCGGGTATTGTACCAGGCCTACCGTATCTTCATCTCACTGTCAGGATGCTTAATTTTGGGATTGATGAGTCAAACTGGTTGCAGCATTATTCAAAGTCAAAAGCAGCATGATGCTCCCTTCTTCATTTACCACCAATAGCTTTGCAAACAGGGTATTGTTTGAGTTGTTTTCTTCATTCCAGGCAGAGCATCCTGCTACAAGTATATGAGCTTGCTGACCATATGCTCAGCATATAAACTGGGGAAAGAAGAAGGAAGAGGGTGACTTTCAAAGTGATGTCATTTGTCTTCCCAAGTAACAGTCACTAGTGATGGAGTCCTGTTTTCCTGGAGATGGCTGAACACTTGCCTGC
>NW_016691592.1:0-1989 GCF_001604755.1 Lepidothrix coronata | reverse complement strand
AAATCTTCGCTCGTGAAGACTGGCCATTATTATATTATTATAAAGTTATATAATTTGGGTGTTTTGAAAACTAGACTTTTGAGAAATAATTAATTTGCTCTCTAATAAAATATTGATTATATTGACTTAAATAATAATAAATATATTATTTTAATTATAATTATTTTCCTTATTGAAATTTATATGATTGTGAGTTTCTTTAATTACTAAAGAATTTACAAAGTGCAGATTACAAACTATCTGGACAGGTATGATTTTAAAGATTTTGCGTTAACATCTCCTTTGCATTAATGTTTTTCTGCTGAGACAGCCAAGAGCTGTAAGATATTTTTATCTTACATTTCACAACAACAGTGTTCATGGGATTCCTTTTTAAGGAACTGTGCTCTACCTGTCTAGGAAGAAATGTGCAGACACTGTGACCAGATACATTTTTCTTTTCATTTTCTTGCTGTTGAGTCCTCATGAGAGAGGAATATCAGTTTGAGGGTTAGTGTCTCAAATGACAATACTCCGTGTCCTTACATGAACAAAACATTTACGGAAAAATATAAATCAAATACGAACTTTGGAATTGATGGGCCAGGCTTCTGCTGATTTCATGTCAGTGAGCAGCAAGTCATCTTTTTGTGCACATGTGTGTGTGTTTGTGTACATGTGTGTATGTATAATTACAGTATTGTACTACCAATTTCTTATGAGCTCCAGTTCACCATTTAGTCATTGAAATGCCTAATGTAATTTGATGAAGCTTTCCCATAGTAGGTAATGGAGGACATTAAATTAACCTGTAATTCCAGGGTCCAAATTTAGCAAGTATATGAACACTTCCATCAATATGCCTGTAATATTCAGCAGCGAAATTTAGAGCTGATTAACTTAGATTGTATATCCCTTTTGTTTTTTATGTAATCACTTAAACCAAATATATTTTACAGAGGAATATATGAATAAAAAGAAAGAAACAGACACAGCCTTCAAAAGAAGAGAATCCCCCTAAAACCACATCAGAAAAGAAACCCCCAAAACAAATCCAAATGACAAAACAATGGAAGACATTCCAAGTGGTGTATAACTTAGTGAATCACAGAATCATAGAATTGACTGGGTTGGAAAAGACCTCCGAGATCATCAAGTCCAACCCTTGATCCAATACCACTATTGTTGCTAGACCATGGCGCTAAGTGCCACATCCAGTCTCATCTTAAAAACCTCCAGGGACAGTGACTTCAGCACCTCCCTGGGCAGCCCATTCCAATGTCTGATTAGTCTCTCTGTAAAAAATTTTTTCCTAATATTCAACCTAAACCTCCCCTTACAGACCTCTAAAACCATCCCCTCTTGTGCTACTGCTGGTTGCCTCGGAGAAGACGCCGATCCCCACCTGGCTACAACCTCCTTTCAGGTAGTTGTAGAGACTGAGGAGGTCTCCCCTGAGCCTTCTTTTCTCCAGGCTAAACCCCAGCTCCCTCAGTCACTCCTCAGAGGACTTGTGCTTGAGCCCCTTCACCAGCCTTGTTGCTTTTCTCTGGACCTGCTCCAGCACCTCAATATCCTTCCTGAACTGAGGGGCCCAGAACTGGACACAGTACTCCAGGTGTGGTCTCACCAGAGCTGAGTACAGGGGAAGAATCACTTCCCTGGACCTGCTGACCACACTGTTCCTGATCCAGGCCAGGATGCCATTGGCCTTCTTGGCCACCTGAGCATACTGCTGGCTCATGTTCAGCTTCCTGTCAATCCAAACTCCCAGGTCCCTTTCTGCCTGGCTGCTCTCCAGCCCGTGTGACCAGCCTGTAGCGCTGCATGGGGTTGTTGTGGCTAAAGTGCAGAACCCAGCACTTGGCCTTGCTGAACCTCATCCCGTTAGAATCAGACCATCTCTCCAGCTTGTCCAAGTCCCTCTGAAGAGCCCTCTTGCCTTTCAGCAGATCAACCCCTCCCCACTTACAATTTCTGTTGCTGGTTGCTGTTGCTTCTAGGTTCACT
>NW_016691591.1:0-4535 GCF_001604755.1 Lepidothrix coronata | reverse complement strand
ACAGGACTGTTAAGGTGGAATAAACTACTTTCTGTTAGTTAATAACTATGGGAAATCAATAGCTGTACATGTTTCTGATCATTTGTGCTTGGGAAATTTGCTAGATTGTTTGGAGCATTTTTTTTTTTTTTTTTGGACTGGTCAATGAACAGGACTGTTAAGGTGGAATAAACTACTTTCTGTTAGTTAATAACTATGGGAAATCAATAGCTGTACGTGTTTCTGATCATTTGTGCTTGGGAAGTTATGCTGGCAGAATAAACTGTTCCTCACCTTTTGTAGCTAAACTTCATTTAAAAGTCACTTGGTTACTGATAGGCCAGAAAGCAGAACAAGTCTGATCTTTGCTTATGCTGCGCCCTGGCTTGCTGCTGTGGCAGGTGACAGGGGAGAAGGCATCTACCTGAATGCTGGCCTTGGCTTTCCAAGCTGGAAAAGGGTCAGCCCAGCCCAGTGCAGCATCCATGCAGGCAAGGATGCTTGGATTTTTCCTTCAGCAGCATGCACTGGCCTTTCTCCAGATTCTTGGTAATATCCATGTCCAGGACCTGGTTTCCCCTTACCCTAAATTTGCTCAAAGCCTGGGTGTAATCCCTTGTTGGGGTAGGAGAGCATAAATCTATTTATTGAACTACTTTTCCATAATTGCATTTGCCAATGGTTAGCACTTTAATCTGCCTTTTCCCAAATCTCACACAATCATGCTGGAATCCATTTATGGCTGCATGTGCAGGGAGGGGCCCGAAGAGGCAGCTGGGCACACGTATGTGTTTGTGTCCATGCACATGTTTCCATGGAGGAAAGCAGAGCACTTGGCATGGCTAGTCCTGGGCAGTGACTGCCTCCAGCAGTTGCTGGGCTATGCCTTGCCTCCACCTGCCAGTGGCTCCCATCCCAAGCAATTATGTGGAGCTGCCGTGTGCCAGAGTCATCCGTTCTGCTTCAAAAAAGGCTGGGCAAATGCCTGTCTGCACTATTTGTTCATACCTACCTCCCAGGGTGAGGTAAACGAACAGGATAAAGGGTAAAGCAAGACCAGATGATGGCTGTTCTGTCCTGCTCCATTCCACTGGCAGAACACACTTGCAGAAGCTGGTTGCACCTTCAGTCAAGGGTGCAGCCATTTGGCTTCACCACTTCCAGTAGGGAAGGTCCAACTGTGGCTTGGGAATCTCTATCCCCTGCCCTGCCCACATGTCCGACCACCTTCTGCCTCTGCCCCACGTGCAGGGCGCGAGGATGCTCTGCTGTGCGAGCTGAGTGCGTGCTCCACGCTGGTGGGCATCCCATTCCCGGTTTAGCTGTGCTTCAGGCAGGGAAGTCAACCCAGGAAAGCTCCTCAGGGGTTATTTTTCCTGGGAGGTCTTTCATCTATTCCTGGAGTAACCCCAAAGATATTTTGCACAAGAGCACACAGCCCTTGACCGTGCAGTTTTCCTTGGATTGTGATGATGTTGAACAAAGATCACTGCAGTGCTCTGCTGGTCCCCCCCTCTGCGCCTCCCACAGTGACTGTTTCTTCCACCCTGAAGAGATCTGCTCCTGCTCTCCCTCTCTATCTGCAGCCCCATCAGTCCAAGAGCAAACACACCAGAAAGCTTGATATGAACTTGCTTGCAAGAACAATATCCTGCAGGGATGGGGCTTTGGCTGCTGGTATATAATGTTTGACTTCACAGATGGGTTTTTTTGTTTGTTTATTTGTTTTCTTCTCTTTTTTTTTTTTCCAAGAAAACCAGAGGGACAAGGGAAAAAGGGCTCTCAGCATAAAACTTGTTAGAAGCATTATAGTAAGCAGCCCTCCAACACTAGAGTTGAATCATAAACTGTGTTTAGGGGGAAAAGAAAAAGCACAGAAAAAACCCCCCCAGTATTTTGAGAATGAAATGTTTCTGCTTATAAATTTGTGCTTCCTTAAATAACGTTTTTAAATGTATTTAGAAAACAAAGTCAGAATCAAAGCAAAGTAAGACAGATGATGTAATAAAGTTTTCAGAGTCTCTCTAGATGAGAAATTTGGACATTATCATATTCTAATTTGACAGACAAATTTTTTATGCCTGCAATTCTATGGGGACTTATCTTCTCATACTTTGCTTAACTCTTCTTGAAGGATGAGAGAGACACAGTGTGCAGAGTGAGCAGCTGCCATAAGGAACTGGTGTTTACGTGCCCTGTTTTAAAGGGGTTGGGGGTGTTAGGGATTTTTCTAGCGCACAGGAATCCAAAATGTGAAATTATCACCATAATAGAGCAAAGCATGACTGTGAGAGGCTGAAGGCTTTGAGGGCCAGATGGGTGCTGGGGAAAGATCCCATAGCCTTGCTTTGTGGGGACACTTTCTGTTTGTCAGAAGGGAGCAGCTCACCCGTGCAGCCTGGCTCTCCCACATCACCTGAGCCCTTTCAGCTTAAACTCCCTCCTGGCCTGCAAGCAGGAGAGCAAAAATGATGGAAAGGGTTCTCAGCAGTCCTGTTCTCAATCCACCATGGCTCTAGTGAGATGTATTCCGTGGCTTCATGCCTACACATGCTACAGCTAAGTGTTACTCCTTTTCCTGCAAAGGAAGATGAATGATCATGGAATCATAGAATTGTTAAGGTTGGAAAAGACCTGTAAGAGCATTGATTCCAACCACTAAATATGCACCCATCCATTGCAAAAACTACTTCTCCTTCCCCTCTCATGATTTGCAATCTAAACAGTAAATAGCATTTTAAGCAGCTTTCACTCTGTGAGGAGGATCTAACAACCTTTGCCCTGAAACGTGCCAGAGTGTTTTTGAACAGCATAATGAAAATCCTCTGAAGAACAAGGCAGAGCCTTGTTACATATGGAAGAGCCGGTGTTACACATGCCCTGAGACCCAGCTAGCTTAACTTCTTTATTGATCTTCCCTGGGAGCAAAGCGCTACAGCAGAGAGGGTAAGGGAAATAGATAATAAACATGAGAGACTTTGAACACATGAAAACTGAGATGACAGTTTTAGGGAAGATATCTCAATGGAAACACAGTGCCCAACTCCCCAAGCCTTCCCAGTAGATTAGCTAACAAGCATTAGTCACCATACACTAAACCCACTCTTTTGGCATCAAATCAGGTGGTTGAAGTCCAGCTCCTGCTTGTCCCTGCAGAAAGGGGCACATCAGGCAGCAGTTAAAGTGGGAGGGAGGAGGTGCATGTGGGTGCCAGACAGGACAGTCAGGGCTGGACTGGGCAGCTCTTGAGAGTTTGGGTCCTTTGGCAAGGCAGACCAGTTAGCATCAGACTTTCACATTAACTCTAGTCTACGCTAGACTGGGACTAGTTTTGTCTGTGGCATTTGTTTCCAAACCCAGACTTTAAAATTCTAAAAAAAATTGACCATTGTGCTCTGCCGAGATACCAAACCGTGCCAGTCCCAGGTCAGAGGTGTGTGCCACTGCCCAGGGGAAGCAGGCAAAGACAGACCCAAGCCCCAGTGCTTTCCTTCTGCTGCTTGTCCTCTGTCTCTGGATCCTCAAGGCTTTTCCGAGGCAAATGGTGGCATGTCTTTGCTCCAGAAATCTAGAAGTAACGCTGAAATAACAGTGCCAGGGAAATACACTGCACCCCTCCTTTTGAATTGCACAGCTGCAGCTCTGCATTTTTGAAGGTTTAGTACCTGGAGAATGAGAAATGTCAATTTTACCATATAGTTTTCCTGGGGTGATACGAAATCCTCCAGCTGTCAGGTTAATTTAAAGCCAAAAAAGAAATCAAGTTTAATCACAATTTTGTGATAATTTTTGCCTCTCACAGGAAAAGATCCCCTAGCTATGCTAAAAAGATGTTAGATATTTCAAGGACATTGATTTGTTAGAGAATAACTTGCATTCCTTGATCTGAACATCTCCCTGAGCAAGGGAGAAGGGGATGTCCCAGGATCAGGTGCCAGGTTCTGCTTGAAATACGTGCATTTTAAATTTCTATTTTAGACCAAGAAACTGCTCTTGGCTTTCTGGTGGCCTTCAGACAAGCTAATGATCACCCTTCGGAAATGCACTTCCTGAAATCACCTCCAAGCCACCCCAACTTCTACAGGCAGTAACTCAGTGTAGATCAGCACCTGCCTTAGGGTTCTAGAACCTCCAAAGGTGCCTCCAAAGGCACCATCACCCATCATTCCCACCATGGCTTCTCCTTTGCAACCCATCTGGAGCCCTTGGGAACCAGGCCCAGGAAAGGGCTTTCCATTCCCCATTCCCATTTGAAGGGGAGGGATGGTAGAGGAACAAGGAGATTTGAAACAGAGAAGGGAGAGAAGATGCTTGAAAGGGCAACAGCCAGAAGAAATTGCAAGGAGCTGTGAGATTTAGAGGGCCAAAGACCCCAGTCATCATTAACAAGAGGAATCCATTGCACTACTGTGGGGCAGAGGCAGGGCTATGAGTTTGCAGGGTGGAGGGCAAGGGAATGGAAAGGACTGGAGAGGACATTAATTTTCTTAGAGGAAAAAGTGAGCAAGAATGACCTCAATGGAAAAATATTTTCTCTCTCTCTCCCTTTCTGTCTC
>NW_016691590.1:0-4550 GCF_001604755.1 Lepidothrix coronata | reverse complement strand
AAAAAAAAAAAAAAGAGAAAAACCCCCAACCTTTAAATGCTTAAAGTCTTAGCAGTGGTAAGATTCTGATGGATATTCTGAGAGTAAACCAAGGGACTAACTTCAAATAAATTATTCATTGTGAATTATTCAATTCACTCGAACACTGTTACCTCACAGAGGTGTCCTGACAATTAATACATACAAAGTAATGCAAGAAATGGGACGTATAATTAAAACACTAAATATCATTGTTATATTCCAAAATAGTTTTTCATGCATATGTAAAAAAATCCAGGAAGACAATTTTTCAGAAATTGAGAGTCATGATAATTTCACACCGTTTTGGAGAACTGTCAGAGTACATTGATAGACCTTTCTTTCCTAGAAAAATAAGCGTCAGTTCTTGTGGATTTAAGTTAAAGTACTGTGCTAGGTATATCAATAATAAGGTTCTCTCATATGTTGGCTCTGTATTAGATGGCTATACTACAACAAGTTTATTATCATTTTTGCTTCCCCCCCCCCTCCTTTTGTGTCATTTTAGGTTTATCTGATCTCCCTTAGGTAGCTTCTCAAGAAGTGTCAGGAAAAAATCTTGAACATTTTTTGCAAATTTTTGGTAATGCAGAAGAGAGCAATGGCTTTTCCAGAAGTAATATCAGTTATTTGAGGGTGTTTCTCCCTTCTGGGAATAAACTTTTAAAAAAATATTAACCTTTTTTTCTGTCTTTCAAGAGGACAGAATTTTTTCTTAGAAACTAAAGGGAAGCTTTTTGAACTCTGTAGTTAATAGTAAGAATACTATGTCATATTTCTTATGGCTGGAGCTTTGATAAACTGACTCTGTTGACTTTTTGTATGTATTTATACATTCCATTTCAAAAATAATAAAAATCAGAATAAAATTACTAAGGCCTAAAGCAATTTAGATACATGCAAACACATGCAGGAATAAGATAATGCTGCCATCTCAGATAAAAAGTAGTGGATTTTCAGAAACCAACAAGATCCTAACTCTGTGTGACTAAAATTCATCCGTACTTGAACTAGAGTACACACTACAGAGAAGAAATAGCTCTTAGAAATCCCTGGCAACTGAAGACACACTGTATAGTGGCTGATGCTGTGAAATGGCTCCAAAACTACTATCTAACTCTTTTTTTTCCTTTTTTTTAATGTAACTAAACTAATGGAGTTAGTATTTTTGAGCTACTCAGTGAGATGAATAAACTGGTTTATGCTGCCACAAAGCAAACTAGCAACTCTACATCTGGCCTGACCCTAAGGGCATAGTGATTTTTAAAATACTGATAGTATCCGTGCAGGACTGGAAAAAGAAGCTTGAACTGTTCCTCATGTGTCCTTGTGTTAAGCTGGTGGTCATATTAACAATCAGGAGCAGAATGAAGCTCTGCTTCATAGTCTTTCCTTCATTTATTCTCACTTTTCTCCTCTAGAGAACTGTAGAGATATCCAAACTCTCTAGAGGTCAAGAGAGGATACAAAAGTGGACAGGCTATTTTCAACTGTTTGTCACCTTAATTGTGACTGGAGAAAATGACACGAAACAAGACCAGGATCCAAACCCTCCTTCCCCTTCACAGAGGCTGTGATCACACACTATCCACCCATTTCCATTTTCCCAAATATTTTGTTCCAAATGACAAGGCTTATACCAATATTGGGAAAGGCTGGGGAATTTTCAAAAGCATCTTTAGACACTCCCTTACTTTGCACATCTATTAACCAGACTTATCACAAAAAAATACTTCATACTTCCCTTTTGGGTACATGTTCTATATCTTCATGAATCTCAGCTTCACCCTTAGCTTCCCCTGAGGACAAGTGCAACAATAAAGGATAAGGAAAAAAGTTAAGAAAGTAAGGAAGGAAAACAGTTCCCAAGTTGATAGTCACAGCCCCTGGGGTATGAGCTGAAGCAGAGGGAGCAGATAGCACAGTGCTGCTTGTCAGCCTGCTGCTGCTGCAGCTTTGTCTGGTGTCATTGGGTTGCTGTCCAGCTACAAAAAAAAATGCTGCCTAAAGAAGAGCATATTGCCAATGCTGGCTGCCAACCTTAGAGCTAGTGATAATCCAAACAGCACAAAGTGCCCATTATCAGTTCCTTCTCTGAACAGCCCATTAAAAACAGCTGTGCAGATAAAAGAACTGGAGAACTTTGTAGCAGAAATTAAGCAGAGAGAGAATGTGGTGATTGGAGCCAGCCACTGCCATTTAATTTCTGTGAAAGAAGAGTGGGGAAAAAAAAGGAAAAAGAAAAAAAGGATAAGACTCCAAGTTATGAATGGGAAAGGAAAGTTGTATGCCTGCCTAAAGCACAGAAAACCATTGTGGAGGAGGATTTCCGAAGACAGGAGGTCTTCATTAAGATTTAGGGGCTAATCCTAGAGAGTCTCATTGCTCTGAGCAGGCAGCACAGATGCCAACACCTGAATGACAGCACACAAATGCAGATACTATCATCTCCACACACACACACACACATTCCCACAGAGGCACCCACGCACAGCATTCCCTGGAGCGAAAGTCTCTGCTCTGTTGCAGCAGAATCACTGGGGAATGAACTAAAATCCCTTCTGCAGCCGGAAAACGATTCACAGAAAGTTACATAAAACTTCGGGTACTCTGTTTATCAAGCTGTGTCTCCAAAGCAATACGAGGAAATATTGGCAACTACGTGCTTTGGAGCCCCTGGATTGTTTTATGTCTCAGCCCAGCCATAAACAAACGCAGTTTGCTCCGTGCGAGCCTCAGTTTCGCAGACAATAGAGCTCCCCCTCCTCCCTCACTGAAAGTGCATTCAAATAATTTCAAAATAATTTACGAGGGCTGCTCTGCGAGACCATGTCCTCTAGCACAGCCTGTCGGAGAGACACAGAGGCATCGCAGGCTCGCCCAGGAAGCCTCTCCTGTCCTTTACTCAAAGCCCAAATCATCACTTTCCCTGGAAGTTTTTTTTTGCCTGGACATAGCAAAGATGAAAGGCAGCTGTAACTGGGGACTGAGCTTCTCAAACATGTGGGGGGGAGAAGGGGCTGCTGCTGGAGAAAACTTAATTTTGGTGATATACTGATGGCATAAAGAGTCTCTGAACTCATTTTAAATACAATGGTCATTTTGGACTCTGTACCAATGAGTACAAGTACTCATTGTTGGTAAGTAATAGAAGCAAAGGAATATTTTGTATTATTTTTTCTGAATTCTCAAAATTATTTTTTCAGTCTTTTTTTTTTCTGAAGTATAGGCAACCCTTTTAAAATGAAAAAGATATTTTTTGTTCTACCAATAAAATTGTAAAAAAGGAGGGGTTCTTTGACAGTTGCGACTACCCTCATTCAAATGTATCTGGATTTGCTCACAATTTTATAGTTGTGTATGACCAACCTGTTTTACTTCAATTCCATATGCAATTATATGAAGAGAAGGTCTATGTAAAATCTGCTGAACTAACCACTTAACATCAGTGGTTAGTAAGTTAGAAATCACTTAATCTTCTACTCCAGACTTCTGCAGAGATTTTTCATATTAATAATATGGAATTTCCCCAAATTCTTTGAAAAACCTATCCAGTTCTTCCTGATGTGGTTGAACTGAAGGAGAGCTGGAATGAGGTGGCTCACAGAAGACCTTATGTGTATTTTTTGCAGAAGAGCAAGTTACTGCATCCCTCACTGTGTTTAGAACTGAATGTAAAGCTCCTCTTTGATTTAGTTTTCCAACAAAAACAAAGAGAAATGAAGAGAAATTAAGGGGAAAAGGAGGAAGAAGTGAATAATAATAAATAATCAAATCCATCTGTTTCAGAGGGGAGACAGGGGAAAAAGAATCGAGACTACAGTTCTTCCAACTGACATAAGTTGGTCTGTAAGTATTTTGAGCGTTAAGGTGCCCTGGTGATGTGTGGTAATTGTATACATAGACACTGAAGCATTTTTTTCTTCTCACATCAGCCTTCTCCATTTTAACCAGATCTAAAACATGCACCATCAGGAACTATTGCTTTCTCCATTTTTCAAAGAGCTAATAGATACTAATCATTGACCTCAGACTTGTCATACATCACTAGAAGGATGTTCTCCATAAACAACATGCTGGAGGTCATGTCAATGTCCACTTCCACCTCCTTTGATTTCTGCCCATCTGCAGCTTGCAGGCCAAATAAATCTCGTTAAACAGCATGTGCACAACTCTCTTAAACATTCCAGAGAACAAAGACAAAAGAAACAGTAATGGCCACTGTTATATAAAGCTGCAGCAGTAGCAAAAAAAGTCTACGGGTAGCTTGAGTTTCATAAGCACTGAAAACATAATCTATCACCGGGCCGTGTGCACACTGCATGTGACTACAGCTGGGGCACAGTCAGGCAATTTCTGATTTGATTTGTGGCTCAGTGCTCTTCCATGGTCTCCTCCATCCACCTTTCCCTTTTCCCACCCTCAGCAGCCCACTCCTGTGCCGGTCTTAGTGCCCTTACGAACAGATTCTACTGATACACTTTCTAAACTAAAGTGTATGGAAAAAAATTATTATCTTTAAGCCTAGGAAA
>NW_016691589.1:0-4556 GCF_001604755.1 Lepidothrix coronata | reverse complement strand
TGTTTAACCCATCCGAGACATTCCCTGCTCAGCCCTGATTATGTGAGCAGAATACTCTGTTCCAGGCTGGAATTCTCCAGCTGTTTAACCCATCCACCGTTCCAGGCTGGAATTCTCCAGCTGTTTAACCCCTCCGCTGTTCCAGGCTGGAATTCTCCAGCTGTTTAACCCCTCTGCCGTTCCAGGCTGGAATTCTCCAGCTGTTTAATCAGTTACCTTCACGTGGGCAGCTTTTATTTTTCCTCCCTCTCTGATTTGTGGTAGGCCCTGTTTTGTCTGGGAGTTCTTTAATTGTCTTAGGGCAGCTGATCCTTGGATTATTAAGGGATGGGAATTTTATGAGAATTAACTGCCAGTGAGTCTGCATTGATCAAAGGTTTAAATCAAGCTGTTGCCATCAACTGCAGGCCTTTGCAGTGGTTTGTTGAGGGGTCTGCCCTTTAAATGCAGCCAGGAGGGGGTTTTGTGTGCACTCAAGTGGATGTGGGAAAACACTGAGGATTGTTGTCATGACATATTTGTGACATCCAGCCCATCAGCTCTTCCAGTATCTCATATTCCAGCTCTCATTCTCATTTTTTGTCCTGTAAGTGCATATCTAAATGAATTGTTTGTTTTTTTTAATCAAACAAGCAGAATTCCTGTATAGACTCAGGATCAGTGTTAGTGTTCCTTTCCCTTGGAGCTTTAGCAGAGGCTCTAAAAGAAGCTTTAACAGTTTTACAGTGACCGGTGTGAACGAACTGTGGTGATTTGTGAGCAGCAGTAGTTCTGACAGGGTTGGTATTGCCAAGGAAAAGGATGTGCTGCGTTCAACTGCAGTTATTTAAGCTCTTCTGTAGCTCAGAATATCTAAATATTTAAAGTGGTCTCAGCCTTTGTGGAAAGGCTGATTTTCAGATGGGATATTCAACGCCAAGCTGGAATTGTTGGGCATAAACTTCTCTTTAGAAAAATAAATCATTATTGAGGGATTATCAGATTTAAGCAGTTTGGTTTTTGTTTTTTTTTCCTGACGTGATACAGCAGAGCTGAGGGATTCAGGTGCTCACGTGTGAGAGAGGAGCAAGTTTTTGTTCTGCACAGACATGAGGGGGAGCTGTGTGAAGGGAGGAGAGAGGGCGGCCGGGATGGCTCCTTTGATTCCAGGATCCATCTCTGGGATGAGGGATTGAAAATCCCCTGGGAAAGGGAGCTGCTGTGGTGTGAGTGAGCAAACCCAGGATTCCTGGGCTGCAGAAAGTGCTGCTGGTAATCACAGCTTGTCTGAACAGCAACAGGACAGTAGAAATTACTGTTTGCTTCCTTGCTTTTTATTTTGAGGAGCGGGAAAACTGTGTCACTTTTCTGCTTGAGAGAGGCATTAAGAATAAAGGAATGAACTTGATGTGAGAAGATACTCCAGTAAGATAAAGATTTTGGCCTAGGGTAGATTAAAGGAAATAAGGGAGGGAAGAGTTTTTTCTCCTGAAAGAGTAAAAGCACAAAGTTCAAATGGTGAGAAATACAGAATTGCTGACCAGAAACAATTCTGTTCTGAGAAATCCTGACAGCAACAGGCCTACGTTTGAAAATCCACCCTGCTTCTAGCACTGGAGCTGTGTTTATCAGGGTGGGAGCTTCAGGATCTCATCTGGATTTTCCGGGGTGCCAACCATCACACCTTATTCTCTTGCTGCTGAGTATCAGTTTTTCTGCTTTCCTTTAAACTGTCTGCAAATAGAAGCTGAAGTAGCCAGTGACTTGGGCTGACACTGTAATTCAGACCTGTAAGGTGCCCCTGGTGAGATGTATCAATGGCTGTGTTGCAGGTTGTGGGAAACTGGCTGGAAGCAGCGCTACTACAAGAACAAATTCGACGTGGACGCCTCCGACGAGAAATTCCGGCGCAAGGTCGTGCAGTCCTACGTGGAAGGGCTTTGCTGGGTTCTCAGATATTACTATCAGGTACCTCAGATTTTCATCTCTGAATTTTCCTTTGTGCCTGCACCCTGTTTTGTTTCAGCCTGTTGCTCGTTGTGGAAAAGCAGTGGAGTTTTTTAAGATGTACAATAAACGCTTGGTACTCAGGGTTTGAGTGCATTTTCACCACCCCTGGAGGTGCTCAAGAAGCGACTGGACGTGGCACTCAGTGCTCTGGTCTAGTTGACAAGGTGGTGATGGGTCACAGGTTGGACTCCATGACCTTGGAGGTCTTTTCCAACCTCAGCAGTTCCCTAGTTCTGCTTCTCATGTGCAGTAAAGGCTCTTGTTGGTGTAGTAAGGACCGATGCCATTTTCCCTCTGCAATACAAAGCCGTGAATAATGACATTGCAGGTGACTAAAGGAGGGAACAAAGGACAAAGCCTGTGAAATGCCAGTAAGAATTGGAAAGGACCAGAGTTGTCAGTCTCCTGGTGGATTGTAATGATGTTCTATGAAGTGTGTTGTGATTGAAGTAATCTGTACCCGATTTAAATCTTTTGATAATTGAGATGTCAGATTGGCGAGAGATTAGTGGGAGTTGTGGGGTTTGTTGCACTGGTGGTTAATAAGGAGCTCCGTGCCCTGAAGGCAGAGTAAGTTGGCTGTGCTGTGTGACCTGGGAGCACAATGTGCTGCAGCTGATGGGGTTTGTCTGCCTCTGCAGGAATTGGTGGGTTTGACACAGTGCTGGGTTGATAGAACTGCACGTTTTCTGTGGGTGTCCAGCTGGGAGCTCACACCTGTCCAGCTGGGACAACACCTCACACATTGTGCACCTTAAAATAGGGTTTTTTCATCCCCCCCTTGGAACAAACTGTGGGAGTGTGTTCCCCTCCCTTCCCACTGCATCCATTGGTTGAGTTTGGGCTCTGGCTCATTTGTTGTGGTAGATGAAAATCATTGAGTTTAAGGTCTGCTGAGCTCTCCACCTCCTTGTGTGTGTGACCTGAGGCCTCCTTTTGCAAAGGACAGATGTCACCTGGACACCTTTATGGGTGGGAATTCCTGTGATCCTGCACACACTGAAGGCAAACCATGTTCTTGTTAACCATGGCAAGATATATCCTACAACTCTGTACATGCCCATCTGTCTGCAGGGGTATAAATGACTCTTCAGGTGAGCTGTAGAAATGTCCTTGCTGGGAAACTGCCTCACCTTCAGTGATACAATGCCACAGAACCATTCCAGTCTGTTGCATTTGGGATGGAGCAGCTGGCAAAATGCTGCCTGCTTGTGTGGAGATTAGATTAGGAAGTGGTTGGGGCTGGGGGAACTTCAGAATGGTTGGTTTGTTTTATTTCTTTCTTTGTACCATAATAAAAATTGATTCTAATAACTGCTGCTCGCTGTCCACGAAACTTGTGACAGGATGTGTTACCTGCCTTTCTGTTCTCACAAAAAGCTAATAATGCAGGGCATGTTCCACTAGTGGGAACATCTGTTTGGAGAGGGGAAAAAAAAAGGAAAAGAAAGAAAGCAATCCACCTGGCTTTTGAAACCTTCTGAAGCCATCTGAAGGATTGCATTGAATAATTATAGTCGCTGTAATTTTGTACCAAAAATATCACTGGAGGAGCCTCGTTGACATTTACTTGTTCAGAATTGGAAGTCAAAATAGTAGTGGGCTTTTGTTTCAAGTGGTGCTGCTAAGAAAAATAGCTGAGGAGGTGAAAACTTGACTTGGACCTCCCTGAGCCGCGTTTCCTTTACCAAGTGCAGGGTGTTCTGGCGCGTTTTGAGTTTGTTTTCTCCTTTTTGAGGACGCACTTTATATTCCCCAGCGTTCGAGCCAGGAGAGCGAGAGGGAAGGAGCAAAGTGCTGCTCCAAGTGTGTGTTAGTGCTGGTGCTGGAGAGAAAAGTAACAGCTGAAGCCAGAGTGCTTTCCAGCCTGCAGCAAGCACTGTTCACATTTTCACACCTTGTAGGGCATAGTATGGGGCCTCTGGCCCCACACCTCCCCCAGTTAGCAGTGGGATTTTGCTTTGAGAACCAGGAGTGCAAACTGTGTGCTGCCAGAAAAATGCTCCTTTCTGCCATGTTTTTCATCTCTGGTGACCGGGCTGCGTGATTTTTGATTTTTGTTAATTTTTCTGACGTGTCTGATTTTATTTATCTTGCTTCTCTCCCTTAGGGCTGTGCATCCTGGAACTGGTATTACCCCTTTCACTACGCTCCCTTTGCCTCTGACTTCGAGGGGATTGCAGACATGCCCTCAGATTTTGAGAAGGGCTCCAAACCGGTAGGGCTCCTTTATTTATTCCTCGAGTTTGTTGTTTATTTATTTAATCATTTGTGCTTTAACACCTCATTAGGAGTGTCCTACATCTGGCTTGTCTGTTTTCAACAGTTCAAGCCCCTCGAACAACTGATGGGAGTGTTTCCAGCTGCAAGTGGGAACTTCCTGCCCCCGACCTGGAGGAAGCTGATGACAGACCCGGTGAGAATCCTTGTTGTGTCCACTCTGTGAGGCTGGCTCACCTTGTAGGGGTGTGAACACCACCTCCTGCTGCTTCTTGCTTCAGGAACAAAAATGCTGGAGCCCAGGAGGTTTGTAGTAGGTTGCAAGGATTCTTAAAAAAAAAAAAAAA
>NW_016691588.1:0-4557 GCF_001604755.1 Lepidothrix coronata | reverse complement strand
GATATCCAGCCAGTTGATATGGCTGGGAATGAGGGGAGACTCCACATTTTCCCTGTGCATCAGGGCCCTGGAAACACACCGGATTCCGGCGCGGGACCAGCTGCTCCTGGAGACGCGGCTCCGCCGCCGCCTTTCTCCAGATGGCTTTTCTCAATGAAGCCTCTCCCAGAAATAGCTGCGTACTCCGAGCAGCCGGCTCTGCAAATAGCTCTTCTCTGGAAACAGAGGAGGCAGCGCAGTCAGAGCATCGCCCCCTGTGTCCCTTCTGTGCTCCTGAGTGCCTCGGGACTGACTCCAGTGTGCAGAAACCCTCCTTACCCCGGGACACCTCTGCCACCTGGGAAGTGGGGATGTGCTGAGATCCTTTGTGTCCAGGCTAGAATCCCTGGCTTTGCTGCAGGAACTGTCTGGCTGCTCACTCAGCCCTGTGCATTCCCACATCCCTGCAGGGAAGGATGGCTGGTGGCTTCTGGGGCAGGGCAGGTGGCCCAAGGGACACAGCACATGGCCCCACTGCCACGGTGGCCGGGCACCACCCCCCCAGCTGCTGCACTGCCTTATGGCCCTTCCTATATGTTTATTGTGCCAACGTAAAATGTGGGAATACAATTTTTTCTGTGGGTTTAACTGATTTATTAATAGTCTATAATGTCAGTAATAGCTCACCGATAAATCTGCTCTTAAGAATTTATGGGGCAAATATTCCAACGCCATATTAAAGACAATTCATAAATGCCTGTAAGTACCAGCTGGGTGGCAGCAGGGGAGGGAGAGTTGACAATGGCTTCCAATGGTTTCCACATGGAGCCTCCAAAATCTTTGGGAAGCAAATTATTTCAGGGACTGTCTCTTCCAGCCAGGAGGTGCCTGTGGCCTCTGCTGTGCACTATGTGGGCACTGAGCCCAGGGTGGTTGTCATCACCACCCAGAGCCACCACCACACTCCCATTCCTGTGGGCTCCCAGCCCCTCTCTGCACCCTCCTCAGGGACCCCACAGTCTGCCATCACCTCGTGCCCAGCCCAGGGTGATGGTATTTACTGCTGAAGTGTGCTGAGTGTAATTGCTAATCAGATACAGGCAATCAATCCACGCTCCCGCCAGGGAGGGGCTGCTTCCCTGCTGAAGGTGACTCCTGCGGGAATTCAGATTTAAAAATAAAGGCGATAGTCATCAAGAGTTCATTAAATTGGCATCAGGCTCATTTGCACTCGGTGTGGGGATGAGGCAGAGGGTGTATCTGCTGCCTCCCCTGCCCTCGTTCCATGGTGTCCGCAGGAGATGCTTCCAGTGGGATGAGGCTGCTGGGATCCCTCCCTGATTTACTCCTCCTGTCCCGGTGCTGCTGCAGTCATGAGTCAACAGTGCGGTATATTTAAATGCAAACCACCATTATCCGTCATTAAAAGCTCTGTCATCACCCACACCGCACAGAGGGAGCTGCTGTGCCGTTCAGCTCCAGTGACACGCGGCTTCCCTGCCCTCCTGCAACCGCGGGGATGTGCCTCGGCCACGCCGGGTGCCCGGGGTGGGCAAGGGCTCTGCCGGGTGAGGTGGCTGACATCCGATTTTCCCTTGGTGGTGGCCTCAGATCAGGGAGGGGAAGTGCACCGGGGTGCTGTGGTGCAGGAGGGATGCAGGGACAGGCACCGCACATGGCAGGGATGCTCCAGGATGGACTGAGCCCCCGGAGCAGGTGAGCCTTGAGGGGGCTTTGCGGACTGACAGCCTGTTGCTCCCAAAGATGGACAATCCCAGCAGAGCCCAGGTGCTGTTTCTGTCAGGGTTTCCCCTCCTTGAGACCAAGCACAGGCAGGAGAGTGATGCCTGGGATGGGGCCATGGTCTGCGGCCATGGTCTGCCAGGTGCCCTATGTCCTTCGTCACCTGGCAGGGACATGGGATGGCTGCAAAATCACCCCACAGCATTGCTTTCTGCTTTGTCCCCTGGTCCTGGGGTGTTCATGTTTCCTCTCCATGAGCCCAGCAGGATGCAGTCCCTGTGCTCTTCATGAAATCTCAGCAAGAGCAGAGCTGGTGTTTCCTGTAACTCTCAGCGATTCACCATCCCCAGGATTTGGAGACACTTTCCCTCTCAGAGGAGAGAAGCAAGCGAGGCAGAGCAGCTTTCTTTGGTAGTGGTGTTGATTCACAGCTCGTAATTTAATTAAGAAAGAGACGAGATCAAAAGGGGACGGTATTAAAAAATAAATCAGGTGGAGGGAGTGGAGCTCCTTCCTTTAATTACAGCGTAGATTTGTAACAGCGAGAGACTCCATCAATCACAAAGGAAAGAAAAGGTGTCAAGTGGAGAGACACGTTCCTGGGTTAATTACTGCTAACGGGGAGGAGATGATTGAGCTGGGTGTCAGAGAGCCGGTGCATCCCGGCGGCACAAAACCCCTCCAATATTCATAGTGATGCTGGAAGAGCCTGGTGGGTGCAGCCCAGGATCCTCTGGATGCTGGGCAGTGATGGTGGGATGGGTGGGCTGAGGGCTGTGGGGACAAACAGCACACAGCTGGGTCCGGACGTGGCCTTGGGCAGTGACAGCCACGGTGATCCTGGTTTTGGGGGCCACAGGCTGTGCCGTCGGCAGCACCGTCAGGGACAGGGGTCGGGCTGGCAGCAGCCCGGCTTGAGGAATAATTAATTCTCCTTTGATCATCTGCTGTGTAAATCAGTGGCCAGGAGTTAATCATGCATATGAAATGAATCCTTCTCCTGCCTTAATGAGCGCTGAATCGTGACCAGCATCTGTTTACTCCTGACACTTTCATCTTCTTGACAGTCTGAACAATTAATTGTTTCCAATAATCTCCTTTTTATTCTATTAAAAAAAAATAAATATATATATCTGAGAGCAAGCAGCCCTCCTCTCTGCACTTCTGCTCACAGCATCATCCCCTCTTTGTTTTTTTAGTCTCAGGCAAGGATTTGTCTCTGGGAGCGATGCGAGGGCTCTGCAGGCAGCCCGTGAGCCCAGGGAGGAGCGAGCTCTCCACTCTCCCAGTGAGGGTGATGCCGGTGGCAGGACTCCTTCCTCCCCAGCCGGGTTTGAGGCTGGGCTTTGCACAGTTAACAACGAGCCGGTTTGAATACGGGAGCGGTTCCGCCTCCATCTACCTGGAACAAACCGCAATTAATCCACCGGTTGCGCCGCCAACGCAGTGCTGTAATTGGATTAATTAGAGCAGAGCTGGCGGCCGCGCTGGGGAGGTCTAGCCCTGGTTGCAGCCTCCTCCAGAGGCGGGATCCATGGGATCTGTGCCCGCCGGGTGCTGGACCAGCGTCACCAGGGGATGCCGGGGCATTGCTCACCCGGCCGTGGGTGCTGGAGCTGGATGATGGCTGTTGGAAACGACCTGCCTGCTAATTGGAGTTGATGAGGCATGGCTTGGTTAACAGGGGCTTGTAAGAGGCAGCAGGAGCAGAGGGGACTGTGAGTCAGACAAGAGGACCCAAAGGAGGAGCCGAGGGGGTGTTTAGGCAGGTGGGGGACAGGGTGGCCTTCCCCATCAGCCTTGGCTGTCTGAGGGGCCCTGGATCGTGCCCACCAGCCCTCGGTCACCTCTGCCCCACATTTTGGGGAGAAGTATGGAGGGAGGTGAGGGTGGGCTGGGAGTCCTGCAGGAAGGCTGACTCTACCACGCTGCCCCACTGCTACTGCAGTCTCTGCTGAGTGTCAGGAAGATGAGATCTCATGTTCCAGCTGCCCCAGGTGGCCACTCAGGCTTACTCAGACACACCACTGTCAATGTGGTCACTCATCTGGATAGACAGACAGACAGACATCCTCTCTAGACCTCACCGGAACCCAGAGAGCTGAAGGAGCCTGTGACACCCCCCCCCAAGTTTGTGCTCTGGGGTCAGATCCTTCACATCCTCCTGGAGTCTGTGCCATCAACTCAGCTCCTCGGCTGCCCTTGGGAAATACCCATTAAATATATATATGTGTATATATACATATATATATATTTTTATAAGTATTAGAAAAAGCTTTCGGGGGACTCTGTGCCAAGCTCACTACCCATCTGCCTGGAGGAATGGTGAGAGGCACTTGGGGGGGCTCTGCAGGGACAGAGTGCCCCTAGGCACAAGGAGCATCCCCAAAGGCTGTGAGATGATGTCAGCCCTGTTCTCACTGACCTAAATCAGGTCTAACCTGGCTCAGCTGGAAACCAGTGGCCACAGGGGATTTAATGCAATTGCCTAAACGAACTAAAGAAGCCCTTGGGAAAGCTGGCAGTTCCCTGCAGGAGCAGCTGAGCTGGTTGGTGGTCATTTTGAATCCCTCTAAGCTATCCTGGGTGGAGCAAGGCCATCCTCAGCTATCAGAGGTAAAAACCAACTCCAGACTGCTGAGAACAGGCTCTGCACCCTAAACCATGTGGGACCCAGGGCTGTGGGACTCTATGGCTGCTGAAGGGAGCTGGGACCCAGCAGTGCAGCTCAGGATGCTACAGAGGTGATGCCAGTGGCCATAACCCAGCCTTTAGGTACTCTATTCCTCCTTTACCCAAAAGGAAGAACAAAATCCCACCAGCTCCTTCATTATC
>NW_016691587.1:2926-4564 GCF_001604755.1 Lepidothrix coronata | reverse complement strand
TTATCAGGGATAAGTGCTGTTATTTTGATATCTGTACAGGAGGTAACAGGACTGGGGCTGTCAGACCCCTGTTAAAGTAAAAACTGAACTGGCTGTGAAGGCACAGCCAGTTTGAACAGTGTTAGTGGCCTCTACTTCAGTGCACTACAGGTACCCAAGTTGAAATTTAGAGCACCTGCATCCAGAAGATAAAATTGTCTGCCAAGAACTACAGAGACCTGCAGAGAACTGTTCGGAGTAGCTACATTAAAAACCCAAAGAGGCGTGAATGCCCTCAGAATTACCCAGCTCGCTCGGTCGAAATAATTTTGGCATTTGGTTCGAAGTTTTCTGGGAAGGAATCTGGTGACTGGAAAGGAACATCAACCCCCTGTAAGTCCTTCCATGGAAGAGGAACCTGTTGCATGTTGCAGGTGCTCAGCCCCAGCTCTCCCTGCACGGTCCCCAACACCTCTCCAGCTACTCTCTAACCCAGCAGCTGAATGACATCTCTTTACCCTCCAGACCACCGGGAACTGGGGCACGTGGAGAAATGCAAAGACATGGGTGTGTTTGTTGTGCCCAGGGGTGGCATCAGAGGGGGGTACATTTTGTTTCCCTGAGGCTGGAGCGCCGCCGTCCCCGCGCAGCGGTGGAGGTGACAGGCTGACACACAGCACGGCAGATTTATGCCACCTGTTTTATTTTAATGAAGTACCAGACACAAAACCCAGGTAAGAACAAAGATGCCTTCCCTGCTGCTCCAAAGGCTTTACTGGAGCGTGTTAAACTCCCCACACCTCGTGTTGTAAACACTGGAGATGCCGAAGCTGCAGCTTTGCATCTTAACTGAGTCCTTTTCCCATGTTTTGTCCTTTTAGTCACACACACAGAGGTTCCTCACCCATCCTCTGTGCCACTGCATGAACTGACCTGAACCTGAAGCAAGTTTTCACAAACCAAAAGAGTTTGACTTCCAGCAAGATGTTCACTGTAACTCTATAGAACCGGCCCGTGGTTTTGGAGCAGAAGGCATTAAAGGTCTACTGCAGATTCCCTGACTCTGCTGTCCAAATACAGGTGGAGACCACTCCCTAATCCTGCTTTCATTCCTAGCTGGAATAATTTAAATAAAATCTGGAAAGTTGCTTGCAGGTCCCAGAGATCCAAACCATGTTTCAGCCCTGTTCTGGGATATCCAGCTGTGGCTGCATTGCACCCACGGAGGGGAAGCAAATTTTGTACACAGAAGTAGTGTGCACATAAATTAATAGCTAAAATCACCCTCCATGCAGTTCCAGTTGGACTGTTTTTTTTTTATTATTATTAAGTTACTTATCTATTGTCTTTCAAATGTGTAGGAGGCTCAGGGAGACTGATCCATGACCATTTAATATACAGCACATTGTTGTGTGTGGAGATGGATATGAGAGTAATAGTTCCTTGCAATATTTAAGTCTACTGAGCCCTGCAGATCTCTTCTAATATCACTTGATTTATCAAATCTTATTTGGGACTTATAGCCTATATAGAGGGAGTTCTCAAATTCCTAATCCATTTGGCAATAAGTATCTTCTCTGCTTTACTACTTCATCTTACTTACTCACTGATCTGAAGGGTTGAAGTCTTAAACTCGTTTATCAAGGAAAAAAAAAAAAA
>NW_016691587.1:0-2916 GCF_001604755.1 Lepidothrix coronata | reverse complement strand
TCTCACACTAGCAACGTTTCTGGCTGGCTATAATCAATCAAATCATCATTTGCATTTAAAACTGGTATAAAATTCTACATTTGCTACATTTACATTCATACCTTGCATGAACTCCCTATGCACAATCATGTGAAGATTAAGTTTAAATCAATGAGAGAAATATGTGAAACATCTGGAAGCATTCAAATTCCCACAAAAATCCTTTCTCTGCACAGCCCATTATGTTGAAACCACGGGAAAAGTAATTTACCTCCACAGCTCTGAAATCTTTCATCAAATGAAAGTGCATTGTCTTGTCTATGGAAATTCTGCAAGTAGTTAATAATTATTTACCATAATTTGCTGTTATTCTCAGTTTCAATAGAAAAAAATAAAGAATATTCTGGGTTAATTACATTATGTCTAATTTTTCTGTAGCTAAATATAGACGAGCCTACCATGAATGCTGAGCTGTGGGAAGCTGAGGTCAAGAAGGGAGAATTATTTCAGCACCTCTGATTTCTGCTGTTGTTGGCAGAGCCCTGGGTGGCTGCACACATTGTCCTCACATTTATAGTCAGAAGTTTATTTGTTTTGCTGAAAAAAATCCATTCCCCTGACACCTTGCCCTGGGCTGTGGGATTTGGTCCTTTGGGGTTTTGTGGCTCTCAGGGGATTCCCAAGTTCCTGCAGATGAATGTGCCCTCCCGGCAGATGGTTTCAGTCTCTGTGGCCAAAATTTTGAGCTTTTCTTCTCAATTTGTTCATGTTGGTGATTAATGCTGATGTTTTAAACAATATAACTGTGTTTCTGAGGTACAATTTGGAATAGTAGCAGAGAGGGGTGATGGAGCTGGGGAAGGGTCTGGAACATCAGGAGGGGCTGAGGTAGCTGGGGGGGCTCAGCCTGGAGAAAAGGAGGCTCAGGGGGGGACTTTCTCATTCTCTGCAACTCCCTGACAGGGGTGGGGAGCCAGGGAAGATTTAGATTGGATATTCAGGAAAAATTCTTCATATAAAAAGCAGTCAGGCCCTGGCACAGCTGCCCAAGGCAGTGGTGGAGTCCCCATCCCTGGAAGTGCTCAAAAGACACATGGATGTGGCACTTGGGAACGTGGTTTAGTGGTGAACAGGGTCATGGCACATTAATGGTTGGACCCAATAATCTTAGAGGTCTTTTCCAACCATAATTCCAATGCTTCTGTGATTCTACAACACTAGAGGGGCAGCTCAGCAGGTCCAATTCTGAAAACTGCCATTAGATTCTTTCTCCCCCTTTTGCACTCCCAAGGAGCATCCAGGTTTGGGGCAAAGCCACCTGTTTTGCTTCACTAGAGGGAATCAATGCCCTCCCTCGTGGTTCACTTCTTGACTCCTTCCTGCTTTATCTCAGCATCCCCTCCCAGGGCAGTGGCAGGGGAAGGACCACCCAGCCCAGGAGCTGTGCAAGCCCCAACCAGCTACAGGAAACTGCATCTTTGACCAAAAACCTTCTGTTTAGACATAAACACACAAAAGAATAGACAGATACTGCCTGGAAGGAAAGAAAAGACTCTCTAGGTGAATTGATCAGCAGCACAGCACTGGATGCCTGATCAGGAGACTGTTTCTGTTTTGCTTAAATACAACCTACAAACCCAAGTGAACATCTTCAATAAAACACACTAACACACAGCAAAACACTCATTTAAACCTGCATTCCCCAGTGGCTTCTGAGGACGTATTTTCTCCTCTGTTTGGTGCCTTTCCCTTATATTTTTGTTCCATGTGGGTTTTTTTCCATGCTTGTGGTTTCTCCCAGCTATCCAGGACGCAGCAATTTGACTCACACACAAAATCCCTTTCCTAACAGTACCATGAACAGTCTGAAAACTGGAGTTTGTGTTTGATTCCCGTTAGAAGCTGCATTTGAAGCGAGGCCAAAATTTGTTTCACCCCAAATTTTCAGGTGGAAAAGAATTCTTGCTTTCACCTGTTCATAGGGAAAAATCCCCCCAAATCCTCCTGCTGGCTCCTGTGCCTGGTTGGGAATGGCTTCCCCTGCACCAGCTGCTCTGCTGAAAACACTCTCAGTGTGCTGCCATAAGATTAGTGGACACTTTCCCCAGCCTGTGAACTCCAGATAAATCCCAGAACAGCAGCAGGAAGAAAGCAACATAAGCTGAAGCAGAAGGTCTCCGTTTATTGGAATGGCGCGTTCCGGGCGCTCCAACGGCTCCAGGGGAACAAACTGCTCTACCTGCCTCTCCAGATATGCAAGATCACAAAAGCAGATGCTGCCCTGACCTCTAGCCAGTGCATTTGTGCTGCTCTGCTGGTTTGGAGTTATTTGTGCCCCAATTATATTGCTACATTTATTATTCCTCTTTAACTCAATTGCTCGCATGTGGTTTCAAGATGTGTCTCATCTGGGAAAAAAAAGAGATATGAGGATTACATATTCTATCATTTGTCAGGGTTTCCAGTTCATATGTTCCCATTATAGGAAGCTGATATTTCTGGGTTTTGCAACTCCACAGGTCATAGCCTGCTTGGCCACGTCACCCGGCTGAGAACTTTGGCACAGCCTGGGCCTGTGGCAGAAGTTCTGAAGGTGTGAATTGTGTTTATAGAAACCCAGAATGTGCTGAGTTGGAAGGGACCCACAAGGATCATCCAGTCCAACTCCTGGCCCTGCACAGGCCCATCCCCAAGAGTCCCACCCTGTGCCCCAGAGGATCATCCGAACCCTCCTGGAGCTCTGGCAGCCTTGGGGCTGTGCCCACTGCCCTGGGGAGCCTGGTCAGTGCCAACCACCCTCTGGGGGAAGAACCTTTCCCTGAGATCCAACCTGACCCTGCCCTGACACAGCTCCAGGACATTCCTGCATGTCCTATCACTGGACTTTGCATCAGAAAGAAAAGTCCAGGAGCTGGACTTCAATGATCCTCGTGGGTC
>NW_016691586.1:0-4559 GCF_001604755.1 Lepidothrix coronata | reverse complement strand
TATCCACATCTATTCTAAACTTAGAAGTGTTGAACAAACTAATTATCAAAGTTCCTTTGTAGCAGACTTGATCAGTTAAACCTGTACAAACTGCTGCATTTTCATCCAAGTAAATCAATTTTTTTTTAATTCTCCCTTTAGTTCATCTTAGTGATTGTAATGATTAATTTATCAAATAACCTGAAAGCATGCTCAGGTAATAAAAACAGGTCAGCAGTGCTCTTTTTTCCTGTGTGAATTTAAGAGGGCTTCCCAAAGGAAAGGCAGATCTTGGGCCCTTTGCAGTGAATACAGGTAGCAACCACACACTTCTTTTCTGTTCAGCCTCTCTGCCAGCTGTCAAACAAAACTTCCTGGACATTTTCCTAAGGGATAAAATGAATGCAGAGCAGTGGGAGAGTGGCTGCTTCAGGGCAGGGACTGAGCTGTGCAGGCAGAACAGCGTGTCTTTTATGCAGTGAGGAATGAGAGCTTTTTGTGCCTGTGTGGCTTTTGTGTGGGAAATGTCAGTGTTGAAGGCTTGTTGGCCCAGCTCTGGTCAAAATTGCCCGTTTGCATGTATTGCTTCCATGGCTCTTGTCTGCAGAGGGGTTTGTTGCCAACATTGCACAGCATTTTGGTCTGTCAACTACTTCTGAATCTGTGGTTGTTTGTCTTTTCAGCTCCTACAAGTGGTTCTTCCTCATCCCTGTTCAGGAGCCCGTTTTCATCTCCCGCCAGAGTCAAGTGATTTGATTCATTTGTTTGATTGCTCAGATGTATAAAATCAATCTGTTATTAAATTGGTCACATCAGCTGATTGTGCCTCTCTGGTAGGGTTTGTCTTTCACTTTGGTGTTAGTGCTGCACACCTCAAGTGACATCCTGACTGTGAACTAGAATTGCCTGGCCTTGTGGCTTTTCTACTGTTGTACCACAAACAGATGAATAAGAATTATGTTTTGTTCCAGTTCAGCTTTGGTCTTGTTACTTTTAAAATGAAAACGGACATCACTGTTCAAGTAACTTTATGATTTTATGTGGGGTAACCAAATTTGGATTCAAGTACTTATCAGAGGTCAGCTGTACATGATTTTTTCACCGTGATGGTTTAAAATTAGTTTGTGGCAGTTAAGATTTGTTTTCTAGTGATAACATATTGTATGGCATCAAGTTAAACAGGCTCATCTTCTACACCAGTTCTTCCAGGTATAAATAGCACAGTTGCTGTTCATAATTTATAGCTGATGGCTGTGCCAGTTTTCTGTTTAATCTCTCTCTCACACCTCTGAAATCTGGAAATCAGTTCAGATGTGCAGAATATGCTTAGAAAGGTCATCACAATAGATAGATAACTTCAGTTAAGAAAGAGAGGGGGAAAATAGCCCTTCTGGATTGTCTCGGGGATGATGTATCTTGAAACTTCAGTGATTCAACTACTAAATATTGGAGGTTCATAGCTTCTCTCAAGAAGCCCTTTTAAAAGATGCAGTTTGACACAAGTTAAGCCTAATAATTACTGACAGAGACGGTGTTACTTCAGTGCAGTGGCAGCATGCGAGGTGTGCTCAGCGATTTATACCCTAAATAAGCTTGTTTCATCTTTCAACTCGAGACCTTCAGGGCACACCTGGTCAGAAATTTGCTGGGGGTTTTAATTTTCTTCCGAGAAAACGCTTGTCAGTTGAAAACACCCCACAGGAAGTTTGTGGTTTGTAATAGTGTTTTCCTTTGCGAGGCAGCTGACAGCCGAGGTGTTGGGTGCATCTCAGAGACAGTGGTCTCTGTCAGGGTCAGGGTTCTGACACCAGGGGGGATGGTATCAGGGGGATTTGAAGGTTGGATTTGAAGGAGATTGGATCCTTTCCTCTTGCCTGCTGGCAAAAAGCCACGTTCCTCTTGGTTGTGAGACAAACCAGTTGTAAGTGCTGCAAACTGCCTTCTCTTCCTTAAGATGAGAAATGGGAACGGGGAGGGAAAGAGAGGAAGAAGAGCTGTACAAAGACACTGATGCCTAGAAGCTTGTAACACAAATAAAAATCCTTGAGAAACCCTGTTTTACACACTGTGATAACTCAGAGGTGTGACAGCACCCTTGGAGAGGGGGATGTTTGAGGAATGAACGTACTTGAGAATGTAACTGGTTTTGATACCACAGCATTACAATCTTTATTTCTTGTACATTTACTGAAAGGAATCAGACACATGACATTGAAGTAATTCAACATCCTGGTGGAGGAATGCTGTCGGGCATTTGGATTAGTCTATAAATAATTGTTGGATTTGATTGCTTAGAGCTGATCATTAATCTCCGAGGAACACTATGAATTTTTTCTTTTGCCAACTATTTCCTGAGCTCACCAGTCATACCAAACTTAGCAGTTAGTCATTAGCTTTTTGTTTTATTGGAAAAAAATGTTCTGCTTTAGCCTGGCTTTGGAAATTCCTAAAATGTGTCTGGTTGCACATGTGTTTGTAGAGTAAACCACCTTCAGGAGAAGGACCTCGCATCCTCCTCCCCTTTGTCCGTGTCACTAGGGCTGGGTAAGTCCTGGTGTCGTTGGTTTACCAGGAAGTTTACCCTGCATGTGTGGGGAGCGGGAATTGTCGGGAAGGGAAGAGCAGCTGCAAGGTGCACAAGTGGAATGGGGCGGAGACACGCGGTGCGCTTGGCTTCCTGGTAATATTTGCTCAGCGCTCGTGACCCAGCTGGTACAATGAGTCAACCAGCCGTGTCTGGGAAGTGCTGCAGGTCACACTCGGGTCACTGAACGTGGGCAGCTGGGTGAGAAGGGTTATTTTGTAGTTGTAGACAGCTCTGAGTGGTTCTTTTCCAGCTGGAGGACTCGAAGTGGGGGTTTGAAGGAGGTTGCGTTTAAAATGACATCTTTGTGGAGCCGATCCCACCTTTCAGTGTTTAAAAAAAAAGAAGTTTGGGGTTCATAACTCACTCTGAGCACGTTGGAAGTCGAGGGTAATGTGATTAATATTAGTCAGATTGGAATGTGGCATGTTAATCAAGAATGCTATTTCAAGGGGCAGTAATGCCTCTCTGCTACTTTTTGCTCCTGCTTTTTACTGCAGGGAATTACATCTCGAATTTCTTCTCTGTGATTTCTTCTGTGCATCAGCACTGGCCTGATTCCTTGCACTGTAAGGAGGCAGTTGCACAAAGAATGTTCCTTGCTGACAGAAATATAAATGGAGGCACATTTTTGCTTGCTGAAGTTCGATAGTTGGTAATAATACAACTTGATTTTTGAGTTCTAGGATGAGATGGCTTTTCAGAAAAATGTTAATTCTGCTGCAGAGTCTGTGTGGATATAAGAGCCAAGGGAATGCGAGTTGTTTTGTTCCATTATTTTTATAAAGCTCTCCTAGAAGTAGGATCAAAACAACAAAGTAAAATGCGCCATAATATCTGTGTTGTTTTGCTACCAAGTGAAATGCTACGCTGGTTATACTCACCACAGATAATTAGTGGTTTAAATGCCTTATTTCTGGCATGAAATCTTGAATTTCTTTCAAAAGCAGTGGGTGCTGTGTTTCAAAGATCGCTTGCAGAATACCTCAGTGGCCTAAATAACAGTGTTCTAGGGGAAAATGATCAGCCCCAGAGTGGGTGAAGGTTCACTTGTTTTTGGAAGGAGATTCCAGTGCCAGGGATGCTTTGCCTTCCTTGCTGTCAGTGACACTGCCCTGACCCCTTCAAAGCAGGCGTGTTTGTACCTCAGCAAGGGGCTCCCTGGGTCCTCTTTTGGTTTCATTTGCTTGACACCTCAAGCTGCGAGTCCTTACAAGTCCTCCTGAAGTATTTCAGTGCTTCTGTTTCAGGCTTTTAATGTATTAAAATGCCCCTCTGGGCCCCTCCCGAAAACACAACCTCATTAGCACGTTTTTGTTTTGCTTTTTGACAAAGGGATTGCACATTGAAGGAATTTGCTACTCACACCAAGCTGCTAATTTTCCTAATCTATCCAAAATACCAGGTTGATAAAAATAAACGGGTCTTTAGTCCTAAAAGATGGGTTGCCAAAACTGCACATGGTGGGTGGCAGCTCCTTAAAATGCTTTTTGCTTACACCTGAAGCTGTAAAATAGCTCCTTTCAGGAGCACTGTTTCTGAATTCAGGTTTATAAGTCACTGGAGTTGGGAAATTCTGTATTTTGTTGCAGAATCTACATGTTCCTGAGTACTGCACTCAGATGCTTTAAGTATGGAAACTCCAGTGTTGAATGGTGCGGCCTTATTTCAAATAAATGCCAAGTTACTCCTTAAGCAAAGGCATTTATTTGATTGTAATACAATGAAAACAGTAGGAAAGAAATGACACGGTACTACCAAAATCATGTTTATACCAGAGCTGCTGAAAATGCCCAGGAATTCATATGGTTTTTAAAGGACCACTTAGTGCAGTCTTAGTGATTTCTGCCACTGAAATAATTTACTTTGGAATTGTTCTTTCTGTTTTAATTTTTCCCCGAGTTTTTATGGATTAATTTCCCTGAGAGACAGGTCTGACTTGTTTAAATCCCCGATGGCCTGACCTTTCACTGTGTGTTACCATGTGCATCTACTA
>NW_016691585.1:2386-4561 GCF_001604755.1 Lepidothrix coronata | reverse complement strand
CCCTGCCTCCCCCTCCATGGAATTTTGGGACGCCTCTTCCTCCCTCGTTGGGATTTTGGGGTCCTACCCCCCCCATCCCCCTTGGGATTTTGGGATTCCTCCTTCCCCCTTGGGATTTTGGGATTCCTCCTTCCCCCTTTGGGATTTTGGGATTCCTCCTTCCCCCTTGGGATTTTGGGATTCCTCCTTCCCCCTTGGGATTCTGGGATCCCAGCCCTTCCTCCTCCTTTGGGATTTTGGGATTCCTCCTTCCCCCTTGGCATTTTGGGATCCCTCTCCACCTTCCTTCCCCCTCTGGAATCTCGGCATCCCACCCTGCCTCCCCCTCCATGGAATTTTGGGACGCCTCTTCCTCCCTCGTTGGGATTTTGGGGTCCTACCCCCCCGATCCCCCTTGGGATTTTGGGATTCCTCCTTCCCCCTTGGGATTTTGGGATTCCTCCTTCCCCCTTGGCATTTTGGGATTCCTCCTTCCCCCTTGGCATTTTGGGATCCCTCTCCACCTTCCTTCCCCCTCTGGAATCTCGGCATCCCGCCCTGCCTCCCCCTCCATGGAATTTTGGGACGTCCGTTCCTCCCTCGTCGGGATTTCGGGCCGCGCCTCTCCTTCCCCTGGGAATTTCGGGCTCCCCCCGTTCCCGGCGGAATTCCAGGCTCTCCGGCTTCCCCACGGCCCCCTGTGCTTGTCATTCCAGGCCTCCTCCCCCGCCTACAGCGGCTCCAACCTGTATTCCCCGGATTCCTCGGCCAATTCCGGCCCCATCATCTCCGACGTGACGGAACTGGCCCAGTCCAGCCCCTCGGCCTCTCCCAGCGGGAGCCTGGACGGAAGGTGGGATCCCGCTCCCAAAAAAAAACAAAAAACCCTGGAAAGCTCGTGTTCCCCTCGAGCCGAGCGGCCAAACCCCGTCGGGACGTTGTTATCCCGCTGAGAATTCCCTGGAAAACGCCCGGGGTTGGATGCGGGAGCCGCGAGCTCGGGCCCCGTTCCCTCAGCCGGGATTTTCCCCGGAGCCTTGGAATTGTCCCTCCGGAGTTTTTGTTTGGGAACTGCCCTCTGGGTTGGGTTTGCTCAGCTCTAATTCCTTGTTCCAAGCGACATTCCCTCCTCCTTCCAGTGGGAACCCCCAGGGGTGGTGGTGGGGGGCACAGTTCGCTTCCCGCGAGGAACTCGGCTGCTCCATCCTATGGAATTACAAATTCCTGGGAGCGGGGGGGAGCTGGGCCTGCCCTTCCCAACCTGCTGCACAGGCGAGGGGGGGGCAGGAAGCAGCTGCATTCCCGAAAAACTGAGAGCAACGGCTTTATCCCAGGTTTATCCCAGACCACGCAGGGGGAGGATCCCTAAAAAAATCCGCAGTGTTTTGAGGCCCCTCGGGTTCCCATTCCCTGGCAGAGGTTCTCCCGTTCCACAGGGAATTCAGCAGCCTTTCCCTGCGTCCCGGGATGTGGCTGCTCAGCCCCATTCCCGCCCTCTCCTGAACTTCCCGACCCCCCCCTTCCCTCGGCTCCTCCTGCTCTCCCAGCTCCTTTTTCCCCCTTTTTCCCGGGTCATTCCCGGCCTTGGCACGTCCCCCGCAGATCCCATGGACTGCCCTGAATTCCCTGTGCCGGGAACAGAGTCGTTCCCGCGATCCTTTGGGAATAATTAAATCCCAGACCCCCGGTTTTGTGGGGATTTTGTCCCCCGGGGCTTAAAAAAGGGTCTCTGGGCTGCTCCTCCCGAGCTTTTCCACGGCAGCAGCTCCACTGTTTTCCCTGCTCCATGAAAAATCCCATCGCCCCCCCTGCCCAGGTCCTGCTCGGCAGGTCCTGGGGGAGCAGCTCCAGGAGCCTCCGGATAGCGGGAACACGGAGTTCCCTGGATGTGCCAGGGGAGCAGAGCAGGGTCAGGGTCGGGGAGGGAATAGTTAGGGGCTGGTTCACCTTGGAATCAGGGAATTCCAGGGTGGAAGGGACCTTCAGGATCATCCAGTGCCACCCCCTGCCATGGGCAGGGACACCTTCCCGTATCCCAGGGTGATCCAACCTGGCCTTGGACACTCCCAGGGATGGGGCAGCCACAGCTCCTCTGGGAATTCCATCCCAGCCCCTCCCCACCCTCCCAGCCAGGAATTCCTTCCCACTATCCCACCTAACCCTGGGAAGCCATTCCCTGGGTGCTGTCCCCCCATC
>NW_016691585.1:0-2020 GCF_001604755.1 Lepidothrix coronata | reverse complement strand
AAGCCCCCTCTCTCACAAGTCAATATTAACAAACCCCACAAAAGCCTCTCTGCTTCAAGCACTGCTACTACTGCTATTAAAGTGTGTGTTCCTACCTGAAAGCAGCACATGAATGACTCCTGCTTTTCATCCACAATGAAAAGCTCTTTTACTGAAATGCTTCAATTCCCAATGTTTGTTCTTCAGTGGTTTAGATGAAGACAGCACAGAGGTTCTCTCTTATACACCCAAGAGGAACATGTTCTTTCTCAACTTCTCTCTCATGTAGCATCTCCCCAAGTTGGGTGTTCTTCTTTTCTCCATTTTGGGCTTTTCCAGGAATTTTTTTCTCTTCCTTTTTATTTTTTTTTTTTTTTTTTGCCTTGCAATTATCACGGGCAACTTTTGTCTCAGATGGTCCAGCCTCGCATGAAAATTAGATTTTAATTAATCTCTCTCAAAAATTTCTGCCTCGTGTGGATGATGTCACGTTCCCATTATCTAACCCTTAATAACTGATTAGGGCCTTATTGAATGGACTAGAGGAAAAACGACAGGACGGCAGGATATAAAGTTCGTTAAGGAAAATCAATTTGCAAGCCTTTAAATTGCATTAAGGGCTACCCTTTAAATCATCTAATGTATTTCTTCCTGTTTGGGAAGGTAAACAGGCACATTGTGGAGAAATATGTGCAAGAAGAAGTGGTAGGTTTTGTGAGTAAATTAAATTGCAAATGACTGAAGATCAGACAACAATTCCATTATCAATGACAAGCTGCCAAGGTACTCAAAGGAATACTTTGCCAAGTGCCTCGTGTTTTCCATTTCTTTGTCATTTAGAAAGAAATGAATCTTGCTCGTGGGCTGGACAGAGTTCTATCTCATTTTATTAAAAAAGCCAAGAGAGTAGGGTTAATGAATACCAACTCCATTACTTGCTCTCTGGGATGGATTTGGCAGCCCCTTTACATGCCAGGCCGGATGTTTTCCTCTTTTTCAAGCCTACAAACAGTGGGAGCTGCTCACAGTCACATTCTGGGCAGCAGCAGCAGCACTGGATGCATTTCAATTCGTGTCCTTTGTGCTCCCGGGGCAGTTCAGTACCTCGGGGAATTGTTTAATGAAAGCAGCCTGTGGGACACAACCTCCCCTTGGCTGAGGTTTGTTTGGGGTCGTGGTGGTACCCTGGTGACAGCTGATGTCCCCTGGAACGGGGTGTGTTCCTGCTGGGCTCTCTGTGTCTGCTCCCAGCCTCCTGGTGCCCGAGGAAGGCAAGTTTGGAGCCATTCCAGAGGGGGAAGGTGAGGATGAGAGCTGGTTTGGAGATGACTGACAGCTGACTGAACGTGAGCCAGGTGTGCCCAGGTGGCCAAGAGGGCCAATGGATCCTGGCCTGGATCAGGAACAGTGTGGCAGCAGGAGCAGGGCAGGGATTCTTGCCCTGGACTCAGGTGGTGAGGCCACCCCTGGAGTGCTGTGTCCAGTTCTGGGCCCTCAGCTCAGGAAGGACATGGAGGGGCTGGAGCAGGTCCAGGGAAGTGATTCTGCCCCTGGACTCAGCTGGTGAGGCCACCCCTGGAGTGCTGTGTCCAGCTCTGGGCCCTCAGCTCAGGAAGGACATGGAGGGGCTGGAGCAGGGGCAGAGAAGAGCAGCGAGGCTGGGGAAGGGACTGGAGCACAAGTGCTGTGAGGAGAGGCTGAGGGAGCTGGGGGGGCTCAGCCTGGAGAAGAGGAGGCTCAGGGGAGACCTCCTCACTCTCTGCAACTCCCTGACAGGAGGGGGGAGCTGGGGGGGGTTTGGGGTCTGCTCCCAGGAACCAGCAACAGGACAAGAGGGCACAGTCTCAAGCTGCCCCAGGGGAGGTTTAGGTTGGAATCAGGAAGAAGTTCTTCCCAGAGAGAGGGATCAGACCTTGGAATGGGCTGCCCAGGGAGGGGGTGGAGTGCCCATCCCTGGAGGGGTTTAAGCAGAGCCCGGACATGGCATCAGTGCCATGGTCTGGGTGACAAGGTGGGGTTGGGTCAAAGGTTGGACTGGATG
>NW_016691584.1:0-4566 GCF_001604755.1 Lepidothrix coronata | reverse complement strand
CCTGTTCCAATGCTTCACAACCCTTACTGTGAAGAAATTTTTCCTAATATCCAGTCTAAACCTCCCATGGCACAACTTGAGGTCCTTTCCTCTTATCCTTTCACTTGTTGATTGATCACTACAACCTCCTTTCGGGTAGTTGTAGAGAGCTATAGGGTCTCCCTTGTAAAAGGATAGAAGGATTGATTGAATTTTTTTTTTTTTTTACCTCTGACATCACACTGCTGACTGTGCTCAATTCGTTGCTTTCTATAAGCTTAATTTATTTTCAAGACTGGACTGCTACCTTACATGGCCATTGCCGCCCTTCTATTCAGGTGAGAAGCTTCTGGCTTCTCCTTTAATGTATTTGCTTGTACTTGGAAGAATTAAAATTATTTTGTTTGAATTGAATAACCTTTTTTTCCCCGAAGCAACCCTGGGCTCAAATGCATCACTTTTCCTGATACTTCATTTGCTTCAAGTTTTTGTTGTTCCTTTTTTTACCCTCATTTAGGAAATTAAACTCCATTAAAAATCACGTCATCATTGTTTCCCCCTCCCTTTTTTTTAATCTCTCCCTGACTGTGGGCTCCACAGTGCTAAAGTTGTCTCTCCCTTTGTAAAAACTCTCACAGAAGTTGTCTAAGGTGTGAGGCTCTTGCACAGATATAGCTTCCCTGCAAAATCTTGAAGGAGCAGATTTCTTGAACAGAACGGTGCTATCATTTCATAATGCTGTCATTCTCTAACTGTGCATTGAGTACAGCAGTATCACCTTAGAAAACAATTCCAAGGCAAACATAGGCACCATGTTTTATGGTTTAGTAGGTATTTTTCAACATCTGATTGCCTGTGCCAATAGCTTCTAATTTATCCTCTGAAGATCATTGCGGGAGCTCAGTTATGGTGTGCATATTACATCTTGTAAACAAAAGTTACATAATAGCTGCCTGTATTTTCCTAATGCTTTGCACTTAGCTGATTCATTAAGCAGATGTTGTAAAGTCCCTTAGTAATACTAGCTGACAAATGTTTGTGGGGTTTTTTTAATATCTTCATGTTTTTAAGCAAGGAGATCTATCTCAAGTGGAAGCCTCTTGCTATGACTCTAATATGATTATTTCCAGAAATAGTATTCTAGGTAATTCTGAAAAGGTTTATGTATGTATATGTGTATGTATCTATATGTATGTTGTGTACTCTATTCTCCTTCCCTATTGCTTTCAAGGTTTATTAGTGTTTAGTAACTAAATATACTTTCAGTCTCCCTCAGTGTATTGCTGAAAGATGATCACTTTGAGGTCTAACTATGGTTATTTTATAATGTACAAAAATGCTACAGCTTAGGATATGGACTTGGAACTGTAAGCAGTATGTTAACTGAGATGGAATTTATCCTTGACCCTATATTAATCCACAAGTAGGATTATCACAGGGATCAGAAAGTATCCAGCACTTAAGCATGAGAAAACCAAGTGCTAGCATTGGACTGCAGACATAAGTAAAAGCAGATTTCATAATTTGCTTTTTTCTTTCACCCCATTTCTTTTTTTTTTTAACAGGACAGGCAGAGCTGGAGAGCACTACTCTTGTCCTCATCTTGGAAAGAAGAATGCCTGAGTGACTGAAATGGGCTGTCAGGGTCCTTTTTGAGACCTTCCCAATGCAGCTTTAACTGAATGTATTGGCACTCTGAAAGGATTGACTATGCCAGTGTTAGGATTCACTATGCCAGTGTTATGCCCTGAAACTCTTAAGAGATACAACACTGGCAAACAAAAGTCTCCTTTCCTTAAAATGAATATTCCTTGTAGAGATGGAAATAGCCCACAGTGCATCTCATGCAATCTTTCACCACGATTCTGTACATCACTGTTGTAATTTAGTAGTAGAATGCACAAAAAAACCCCAAAGAACTGGAATTGTGCTATTGGATAAAAAAATTCCCATAGCCATTGGTTAATTATTTACAATTGGGTGATCACAGTCATGTTTATAGCTAGTCAGATGTGTTGTGTTTGCCTGTCAGAGGTGATGGTTACCGATTCATTCAAAAACATGTTTTTGTATAGAAGATCTTTCCATCAATATGGCAAATCCTGAAAGAATTTGCAGGAGCCGTCTCAGTCTTTTCTAGAGGTTTGCTGCTGCCCCATGTCTTGCAAAGTTAGTACATATTGCAATGATAACTGAAAATATCAAACCAGGATTAGGTTTTAAGGCTATTGATGAGCAATATTTAATTGGAGAAACACATTCTAGGCATATTTATATGAAAATTCTGATATGTATGTGTAAAAATGTAAATCCTAGGGTTTTTGCACCAGATATTTATTATAGTTGATGCTGGTATGGGGCCTGGTTGGCATCTTACAATGGCAGAAGAGGAGATGTCTTCAAGTTCAGGTGTTCTTGATTTGTAAGGGAAGTATTGTTTAGGATTTTCCACTTCCCTTCCAAATTAAAATTAAAACTGCTTTACTCACTGGAGACAAGATATTCAAAAAATGCCAGAGTGACTGTGGAACATAACCTGAATTTTCATAGAATTTGTGAAACTTGGAAACACTAACTGTTCTCAGCTCCTAGAAGTTTTTGATACATCTTGAAACCTATTCAACTGCTTCAAGATGAAAATTCCCGAGCCAAATGAATGACAGGGTTTCTTGTGCTATAGAAAGGCTACTGTGGCCTCAGTGACTAGAGTTATTTCAGTTGTTGAGATGGAAGAAGTGAAACTAGAAGTAAAATTCTGTTCCTCTGCTTCCCTCTGAAAGTGTGGCTGGCCAACAAAGTTTCCCGATACTCTCCAACACTTACAAATTATGCATATAAAAAGTAATTTTTTGTGTTTCAGGAGGTACCTCCTAATGTCATTGACTTCATGTTTATTCTGGAACACATTTGGCTTCAGCGCAGCTGTGGACTCTAAACCCAATATACTTCTGTTTCTGGCTGATGATCTTGGCATTGGAGATATAGGTTGTTATGGGAACAATTCCATAAGGTAAAATATTTCGTACAATATATTTAACACTATAGAATACCTATCCTGGGGAATTAAGCCTAATTATTAAAAAAAAAAAAAAAAAGAAAGAAATGTTCTTAATCTCTTAATTCAAGACTGTAGTAATTGTGTATCTAAGTACTTGTATATATGTGCATAGTATTGGGGCCTAAATAAACAGTGTGCAGTGAAAGAAAAGAAGTATAATATTTTCATTTTGTTTTTAAGTTTGTTCTGGGAATCCCTTTCCCCTTGACCTCAAAATGTGCTAACTCCTCAGCCACTTGTTTTTGTACTACAGTTACTGTTTTCTCTTCTTCTCATGCATGAATTTTTTCGTTCCTTTCCATGCCTTACACTATTCACCCAGTGCCTTTCCAGAATCCCTCATACACTTGTTTGCTGCCTTCTCCAAAACACTACAAGCCAGACTCACATGGACTGACCCACATGAGTTATGACATGATTATGTGTGTTAGAAGCTAGTGATTACATTCCTTAAAAACTAAAGAGGCAAAGCAGGAGTGAACATACATCAGGGGCACATCTTACGAACCTTGTGTTGTGTTCTCCAAGTGGAGCTCAGATGTTTTGTTGGTATGCTCTGAGTGCATCTCTCTCACATGGTGTTGGTGGGGTTATACAGAGATATGGGAATGTGCTTGTGGGACTCTGCAGTGCTTCTCTTCTAGGAGTGAGGTCTCTCACTCTTCATGGTGGTGTAGTTCACTCATCTGGAAGAGCTGAGCTCCCATACAAGTGTACCTGCGTAAAGATATCAACCTATTATGATATAAACAGCATGATTTAAAAACATGGAACAGAAAGTCCTGGTTTAAAGAGCTCCAGACACCCTGGGGAGATGCTCTGGCTCAATGAATTCTGACACTTAGGGTCCAAATGCTCTGGCAAAAGTGATCTGTTGAAAGTACTGGAATAGAAAAATATCAGTCTTTCTTAGATAATCTATTTTAAAACTATTTTAGTTTTATCTTCAAACTAAACAGTTCCAACAATGCCTAAATGTCTTTGCAATGTTGCTAGGTGCATTCTAAGACTGTGTTTCAAGAATGGATTCTCCAGTGTCTACAACCCACTTCACCCACTGTATCAAGCTTGTTACTATACCAGTCTTGGAGTATTAAAGATTTTTTTTTTGGGGGGGGGGGGAGATCTGAGAGCTCAGCACAGATACTCAGCTTCCAGCTCCTAGAGATCCTGACTGTATATTGAACTGGAAAGCAGCTGACAGTAATTTAAATAATCCACAAATAAGCTCATCTCCATCCCTTCCCATACTCTCTGGTGAATAACAGATCTACTATCCATTCTGAAGGCCATAGAGGTTTGTTATTCTTGACTTTGTTTTTCAAAAGCTCACAAGTTTTATTCACTATCCTTTCGTTACTTTCAAGATTAAGGTGGATTTGCCCTGAGCTTGCATTTGTCAGATCTCAACCTCTTACGATTTTACAGTGCCTTTAAAGCTCCAAAGAGAACTTTAACAGAGCTCTCAGTCTCCCCAAACTAGAAGACTGTAAATTGGAGTGTTATGACTTTCCTTTTTTTTTTCCCCC